>NC_091951.1:245117999-245405431 GCF_031021105.1 Erythrolamprus reginae | reverse complement strand
TTGGTGTTTGCAGCTCTGAAACATACTCCTATTGTGAACAGAGAAGTAGAGTTACACTTGCTTCCCTGTTAATTCCAGGAAAACTTATATTTATGAAACATACGTCACATTGTGAACGGAGTAAGAAGCAGAGTTACAGAGATTGGCTGAATTCTGTGAAGTAGACGTTTGTGTTGAGAAGAGCTAAGCTTGAAAAACTGAAATTTAAGCAGTAGCCGGACAACTCAGAAATCTTGAAATCTCTAGACAGTGAATTTATATTTCCAAGTCTTTATTTTTCTAAGAACAAAAAATAACCAAATTAAACTAGTCAAAGCACTGGGGACATCTAGGAGAGTAATCATCTCTTGAGCCAGTAAAAAACTCTATGACCTTTCAATTGTAATGTTGAGTAACCTAATTCTGTAGAAATTCTTGATCCCTATTTTTATTCCACAAAAAATAATAATATTGTGATTCAAATTGCAGTGATGCAGTAGAATTTTCTTTTTATTAGAAAAATAGGGTCCTCAAACAACAAGCTTTTAATGGCACAGTACTGCATATACCTTAAATAATGCATTCACTACAGAAGCCAACCTGAAAATATTTGTAGTAAATTTAGGGTAAATATGCACTTTTGCTCCAAGTACAAATTTGTACAAAGTGCAAATGTTATTTGTTTATTATTTATTAGATTTGTATGCTGCTCCTCTCCGTTTGTTTGTTTGTTTGTTTGTTTGTTTGTTTGTTTGATTTGTTTGTTTGTTTTGTTTTGTCAAGCAGGTATAGGATTGCAAAACAAAGTATAAACAAAGTATAAAACATTACTATGAATATCTAAGAAGTACAAAGCGATGGTTATGGATACAAGAAACTTTACAAATATATGGGTACATTAGGACAGGGACAGTAGGCATGATGGTGTTGCTTATGCATGCCCCTTACAGATCTCTTAGGAATGGGGTGAGGTCGCCGGTAGACAGACTAAGGTTAAAGTTTAGGGGGGTTTGGGGAAGACACTACAGAGTCAGATACTGTATTCCAGGCATTGACCACTCAATTGATAAAGTTGAATTTTTTGCAATCAAGTTGGGAGCGGTTTACATTAGGTTTGTATCTATTGTGAGCTCGTGTACTGTTGCAGTTGAAGCTGAAGAAACCATTGACAGGTAGGACATTGTAGCAGATTGTAGTGGCCTGGTGGTGTGCATCTTATTTTAGGAGGCTTGACGCTGGGACAGAACACAGATAATTTTGTGTGCTACACTTAGGTCAGATCGAAGGTGCATAGTTCTAGATTATCTAGCCCCAAAATTTCAAGTCTGGTGGCATAAGGTATTCTGTTGCGAACAGAGAAATGTAGTAGTTCTTCTCGTGGAATATCTCTGGACGTTCTCAATTGTGTAAATATCCAATATTTAGTGTGGGTTCCAGACAGATGAACTGTATTCAAGAATTGGTCTAAGCAAATGTTTTGTATGCTCTGGTTAAAAGTACAATATTAAGAGAGAAGAAGCTATGCCAAAATTAGGTTAATGTCTTCTTAGCAAAGCTGTTGTAGTGGGGCATTGGCACTTAGATCATTAGAGATGAATACTCCAAGGTCCTTTATTGAATGAGGATCATCAACAATGTTGTGACCATCTAGTTTATATTTTGTGTTCTGATTATTTTTACCAATGTGTAATTGGTAAAATTATTTGTACAATAATTGGTCATTATTTTGGGTTCTGAGCAACATTTTAGTTCTTAAAAATATAAAACATACACAGAGGAAAGTATTCCTTGAAAAAATAAACAGTGGGAGGGAGAAACGAGAGAAAACAGTTCTGAAAACTACTTAAAACTCATGGAAATCAGGAAGTTCTGCAAGAAAATAATCAAGCTCACAGAGCACCAAGGACCCTTCATTTCAACCATGAGCTACAAATATTCTCCTTTATTGATATCACATAATCAGTATTTGGACCCACTTGCCAGCTTTCCCATTGACTTTGCTAGTTGGAAGCCAACTGTGAAAGTCACAAATGGAGATGACATGACCAGGGTATGCCCGGTCATGTCATATGTCCATGGAGTCCACGGAGAGGGGCATCATACAAATCCAATCAATCAATCAATAAATGCTAGGTGCTTAGAATGCCTGAATCATGATCACATTACTATAGGGATACTGTGACAGTTGGAAGTATGACAACCTGATTGTTCAGCCACCATTATAACTTTGAACAATCACTAAATCAGTGGTTCTCAACCTGGAGGTTGGGACCCCTTCGGGAGGGTCAAACAACTGTTTCACAGGGGTCACCGAAGACCATGGTAAAAGACAAATTTCCCATGGTATTAGGAACTAAAGGTTCTATTCTGGCACCTTGGAACATATTTTTACAATCCGACCAATCAGGCATTTACAGTGGGGGTGTCCCTCTGACCTTCCTGCCAATCAGTTTAAAGCTGGGAGAATTGGTGCTAGATTTATGGTTGAGGGGTCACCACAACATGAGGGACTGTATTAAGGGGCCACATCTTTAGAAAGGTTGAAACCACTGCTTGAATGAATGTATGCTGAGTGAAAACTATCCTTATGGCCCTGCAGTAAGTAAGACTCTGTGTGTGTGTGTGTGTGTGTGTGTGTGTGTGTGTCTGTGAAAACTGTGATTAAAAGACCCACTCTGATTTTTACATAGCACAGAACTGTCATAAGAGCCTGTGTACCTCAACTGCCAAGGACGAAAACAGGATGTTACAAAGGTAATTTCAAAAGAGCAAGGGCACAGTCCCACAGCATTTCATGTCACCAGACATCATGATGGAAAGCAAGAGGTGGAAAAAGTATTATTTCAAGCGATGGCTTGCAAATCTCAATCTTTTTATTCATTCTCAGTTTGGCTTTTCAGAGCAGCCTATTAAATGGGACTGCTGTATTGCATAATATGAGCCATCTGGTTTAAGACACAAGTGGCAGTAATGGTGGTTGTTGTCATGCCTGAAAGGCCCAGAAAGGATGTCTTCTGGGGCTTACCTCATCCATTCCTCTTCTGTATTGCTGATCTCACTCCCTCCAACCACAATGTATGCCCTTTCTCCCCATTTGCTCCTTTTCAGACCTTGCATTATCAACCACTAATAAAAATTCTGGTAGGGAAATTTTTCATGACCTGTGTGATTCAAAGTGTCACGATGTCATCCCTTATCAGATAAACCAGACCAGAAATCCATGCCACAAAAGTGGAAATTCTTTAATTTCACAACATATAGACAGATTTAACCATAATTTCAGTTGGTGAAATGTGGCAATCCTAGACCAGGCCAAGTCCAAAAATGCCAGGGAATTTCTAGAAACCTGTCACTCTGATAAATCAGCATCAACAGACACATAGATACCAACAACATCTATAGTTGATGCAAAAGAGACAATCAACCAACACAAAAGAGAACCAAAAGACTCCAGCACCTCTCCACTCAGATCAGCATAGATTCACTCCAAAATTAACTTCAATCCCAATCTAGAAACTGCTAAACAGAGATGGCTACGAGAACGCTAAATTGTGCTTGCTGCAGCGGCTCGTAAGTTCAAGCGGGGCCAGCGTGATATTGCTGCTGCACCTATGGAGGTAGCAAAATCATGCATGGAGCTGCAGGTGCGCCCATGTTTCGGTGAGGTCTTTTTGCTTCCGCGCATGCCGAAACACAGGAGCACCTGTGGCTCCATGCGCAATTTTGCTGCCTCAACAGATGCAGCAGTAAATTTGCGCTGGCCCCACAAGAACTTGGGAGCGCAATTTAGCATTCCGGCTTGGAGCCCAACCGCTGCTGCTAAAGAGCCATCAGTAAACAGCTAACATCTAAGACTGACCCCACCCACATAGATAGGCAAGTCACCAGAATATAAACTGACCACCAAACATAACTCCTTACTAGTACTGATGATGTTATCTAGTTAGGATAATGAAATGTCTGCAAGAAAACAAGAAACCTCAGAGAACCACCAAGGACCCCTCATTTCAAGCCTGAGCTACAAATATTCTCCTTTATTGGTAGGGAGGGGTCTGTCTGATTCTCTTCTGCAGATTTCTTACTTACTGTAGACCTAAGATATTTGTTTGTTCTCATTGCTTTGGTAACATATCTTGCATAACATAAGAGCCGGGGTGGTGCAGCAGGTAGAGTGCTGCACTGCAGGCCACTGAAGCTGACTGTAGATCTGAAGGTCAGCAGTTCAAATCTCATCACTGGCTCAAGGTTGACTCAGCCTTCCATCCTTCCGAGGTGGGTAAAATGAGGACCCCGGGTTGTGGGGGAAATAGCTGGCTCTGTTAAAAAGTGCTATTGCTAACATGTTGTAAGCCGCCCTGAGTCTAAGGAGAAGGGCGGCATAAAAATCGAATAAATAAATAAAATAAATAAATAAATATCCCTGTCAAGGCCATCTTTCTTACTCCATACACCTGGCTAATAATTTAACATTCAATTTCTTATTGTTTTGCCACCATTGTTACATATGACTTTATTATTTAGATCACTATCCCACAGTACTTCTTTAATATGTGGTTCTCCAGATATTCTGGCCGCCTGCTTTTATGATTCTCAAGTCATTTTGTCTAAATCCCCAGTTCCCAACGTGGAGCCCATGCCCCACAGGGGGGCAATTTCATTTTTAATGGGGGCAATTGGAACCTTGTTTAAACCTCGTTAATGGCCTTTTAGGCTTCCTCCATGTGAGTAGTTCACTTTTTGAATAAGAAGAATTATATGTTGTGGGGGTGGAGACCTCAGGATTTTAGAGATGCTTAGGTGGGGCATGGCCAAAAAAAAGGCTGGGAACCACTGGTCTAAATGAAAGAGCTTTTAAGCCAGTATCTTTGCTTTATGGTTGTGCTGACAGGAGCTCGGTGTTCTTTTAAATAAATCCCGTAAACAGCCAGTGGAAATGTCTGTTGAAAGCCTATTTTGTGTGCCTAAGCTTGCATGTTGTAAAACAAAGTGAGCTTTTCTGAACATGCCACACATTGTTTACACCATCCCCTTGTGCACTTCAGCTTTTATATTCAGAGTTCCTCAGGCTCTTTATCCCCTACATTGCCATTAGGTACTTGCTATTGTCCAGGTGATTAAGCTAGGATTATAACGTTACTGCTGGTAATGCACCATGAAGACATCTATAGAAATTAGACTCCATGTTTTCTTTTAGACAAAGATGAAAATAACAGAATATCTATTGTTCTCTTATTTTTACTCTATGGCAAAGGACAAACAGGAAAGAGTTAAGAGAAATGTTGCAATCGTCTTTCCTTCACTGAAAACCCTTTTCTTCTGGGACATATTAGGAAACAAAGATAATTGCATTCCAGAAGAAAAAACAACCTGCTATTCTCCACTAGTTTCATAAAACTTATTTGTTGATTTGCTTGTTGTATGGGCCTAAGCCAATGGCCTCGTGTCTTTAAAGAGCCTGTCTTTTTATTCTCTTCTCTTCTGAAAGGAAATGCAAATTTATTTATTCTGACTCTCCAGATTACTATGGTCATTGAAATGCAATTCATATTTCCTCAGGTTTTTACAGTGCAGTCTTTCAATTTTTTTACAACGTATAAAATGACGCATATTAATGAAAAAAAATGAATAAAGAATATACTATTATGCTCTGGGAAAGTTGTGTGTGAAATTAAGCAGCATTAATAGCCAAAAATTGCCAACAATTATAATTCAGTGAAAATGGGCTAATCTCTGTTTCTGGAAGTAAAATCCTAGGATCTAGAAAAGACTGCCAGAGATCTGAATTAGAAACACTATCTCCCTAATTGATTCTACTGTACTCTACCTTCCCCTACATCAAGTTCATTATTATCTCCATTCCACCCTATAAAGAGTGTTAACAGGTGTTAACATACAGGCCTTAACCTATAGCATGGCATTCTTCCAGGTATTTGAATATAACCCCACACAGTCTTCTCAAGACTAAATGTGATCAGTTGTATTAATTGCCTCAGAATAAACTCAAATACTTTGGCCACCTAATGAAAAGAGAGGAGTCAGTGGTAAAAAAAAGACCCTGATGTTGGGAAAGATTTCAAAGCAAAATTAGGAAGGGTATAGTAGAGATGGTTAGTAGTGTCACTGAAAAACATTGAACATGAATTTGGACAAATTTCAGGTGACAGTGAAGGACAGAGGGCATGGTGTACTTTAGTCCATGGGGCACAGAGTTGGACATGACTCAGTGACTGAACAACAATAATAGAGCCACAGTGTTGGAAAGGATGTCTCAAGTCCAATGACCTGCACAATATCTGATTTACTATGCCATCCCCAAAACTCCAGTGAAGGGGAGCAATATCACTCCATGTGGTAACCTATTCCATCCACGAAGCTTAGTACCGGGAATAATACATGCATTAATAGGAATAAGGAGATCGCTGATCATTTCAATAGCTACTTCTGTTCAGTTTTCTCAAAAGACACCTTACAAAATAATACTATAGAGGGATATAGCATTGCTTCCAGCTGTACAAATTCAGCTCCAGCGATCTTAGAAACCGATGTCTTAGAAGAACTTGAACGATTAAAGATAAATAAGGTCCAGATGGCATCCACCCCAGAGTTCTTAAAGAACTCAGATCTGTCATTGCTACCCCCCTGACTGATTTGTTTAACCAATCCCTGTTAACAGGAGAAGTTCCTGAGGATTGGAGAATGGCCAGTGTTGTGCCTATCCACAAGAAGGGCAGTAGAAAAGAAGCTGGTAACTACAGGCCAGTTAGCTTGACATCAGTTGTAGTTAAAATGATGGAGACTCTACTCAAAAAGTGGATAAATCAGCACCTAAAAAACAATAACTTATTGGACCCAAATCAGCATGGCTTTACTGAAGGAAAATCATGTCAGACTAATCTCATTGATTTCTTTGACTATGTCACAAAGGTGTTGGATGAAGGTGGTGCCGTGGATATTGCCTACCTGGACTTCAGCAAAGCCTTTGATATGGTTCCACATAAAGAGCTGATAGATAAATTGGTGAAGATTGGACTTAATCCCTGGATAGTTCAATGGATTTGCAGCTGGCTGAAGCGTATACATCAGAGAGTTATTGTTAATGGCGAGTATTCTGAGCAGAGTCAGGGTACAAGCGGTGTGCCACAAGGGTCTGTTCTGGGTCCTATTCTTTTTAATATGTTTGTGAGTGACATAGGGGAAGGTTTGGTAGGGAAGGTTTGCCTATTTGCCAATGACTCTAAAGTGTGCAATAGGGTTGATATTCCTGGAGGCGTCTGTAATATGGTAAATGATTTAGCTTTACTAGATAAATGGTCAAAGCAATGGAAACTGCAGTTTAATGTTTCCAAATGTAAAATAATGCACTTGGGGAAAAGGAATCCTCAATCTGAGTATTGTATTGGCAGTTCTGTGTTAGCAAATACTTCAGAAGAAAAGGATTTAGGGGTAGTGATTTCTGACAGTCTCAAAATGGGTGAACAGTGCAGTCAGGCGGTAGGGAAAGCAAGTAGGATGCTTGGCTGCATAGCTAGAGGTATAACAAGCAGGAAGAGGGAGATTATGATCCCACTATATAGAATGCTGGTGAGACCACATTTTGAATACTGTGTTCAGTTCTGGAGACCTCACCTACAAAAAGATATTGCCAAATTTGAACGGGTCCAAAGATGGGCTACAAGAATGGTGGAAGGTCTTAAGCATAAAACTTATCAGGAAAGACTTAATGAACTCAATCTGTATAGTCTGGAGGACAGAAGGAAAAGGGGGGACATGATCGAAACATTTAAATATATTAAAGGGTTAAATAAGGTCCAGGAGGGAAGTGTTTTTAATAGGAAAGTGAACACAAGAACAAGGGGACACAATCTGAAGTTAGTTGGGGGAAAGATGAAAAGCAACATGAGAAAATATTATTTTACTGAAAGAGTAGTAGATCCTTGGAACAAACTTCCAGCAGACGTGGTAGATAAATCCACAGTAACTGAATTTAAACATGCCTGGGATAAACATATATCCATCCTAACATAAAATACAGAAAATAGTATAAGGGCAGACTAGATGGACCATGAGGTCTTTTTCTGCCGTCAGACTTCTATGTTTCTATGTTTCTATTTTACAGCTCTACTATCATCTTCCCAATGTCTAATCTCTATCTGCAACCTTGATGTTTCTCCCATTAGTTCTAATCTTATCCTTTCATAAGACATAGATTCCAGTTCTCTGATCATCTCCATTACCCTTCTCTGAACTAATTCCAATTTCTCCAAAACTTTCTTCAAGCAAAATACCCAAAATTTCAGTTGAATTACACATGTAGTAGAATGGAGTTGAACAATTTCTTACCCATGAAATAGAGAAAGGTGTAAAGTTAACTTAATGGTGGAGGGTGGGGCAGGGGTAAAAAACGAAGCCCCTTTACTCCAGGAATAGAAGAGTGAAAATTGGAGGCAGGAGTAGATCGTGAAAAAGTGGATCTGAACCATGCATAGGTAGGATTTGTTTGGACCCCTCCCTTCCAAGCCTAAAGAATACATAGGTTGTTTGAAGGCTGGAAGCAGACTGCACATGTAGCAACCAAAGACACCTGTCACCGAAGCACTGGAGAAGATCAAGCTGGAGTAACTGGAGTCCAGAAGTAGCAGTGTGGAAAGACAGTTGGCAGCCAGCTCAGCTGCCTCTGATCCCCTTGCTGCTTGAGGGATGGAGAGAACTAATTTCAAACATGTGGTATATTAAACCATATGCAAGATGTGTGCTGTGGTTTCACTTTGAGGATTTGTCCTGGACAATCATGTATACCTCTTGGGGCTCTGCAATTGGAGTACACATTTTTCATGAGATATTAAATGCTATCATGGAGAAGGAGGAGACCTGTAATTCCAGGACTCCATAGGACTTGTGGCCAAATTCCAGAAGAATTGTGCAAGAAGAATTGTTCAAACCTCTGACATGAGCATTCTCATCCTCCTCTACCAGCCAAGAAAGGAAGAAAAGAAAGAAGAAATGTGTATTTGAAAGTAAGAAATGTTGCAAACAAAATAGGTAGGTCTAGTAAAAATTGACCCCTAGGTGGTTTTCCTATTAATTTGAAAGTAACAGACAAACAAGAACAGATTGTTATCTCCAATAAAAAAAGTCACATTCTGCCTCTATCAACTTTGGTTGGACATGTCTGTGTGTGGACTTTCCATTTTCTTGGCAACTGTCTGGAATGGATTTCCTGTAGTTCTCTTCTAGAAATTAAGTTAGATCAGCCATGCCACAGGAATTGATGGAAAAATTGGGAGAAATATAGCAGGCAACAGAAGATGAATCAGTGAAAGTTCCAACCAAACCATACAGCAAATTTGGAGAATGACAGAATAGCCAAAAAATTGGAAGAAGCCAACCTACGTACCATTATCAAAGAAAAGAAATTTTGTACAGTTGTACAATATTCTTTTCTACAATATCTGAGAGTCCATACATGGATCTGAGGACTTCATAGAATCATTTAACATAGTTTCTACTGGCAAACTTCTGAATTTCATCTGCTTTGGTACTCAACCAGGAGTCCTGCATCTTGCGAAGCTTGCTCTGTACGATCCTGCAAGTGTTGTTGAAGGCATTTTTCTTAGCTGTCGATGACGGGTTATTCTGATAAGCATGGTGAAGGTGGTGCCTTTTAGCAATTAGGGCCTTGACCTCTTCATCATTTTTGTCAAACCAGTCCTGCTGTTTCCTGTGCGAAGGTCCTAGAACCGTTAGTGCAGAAGAGTGCATAATGTTCCAAAAGTGTTCCCAGTCCTTCTCAGCATTTCCCTCTAATTGTAGCTCTGGGAGTTGGTTGTCAAGATCTTCTGCTAGTGAAGCTGCTGCATTGGGGTTCCTCAATTTTCTGGAATCAAGGAACCATTCCTCAAGATGCGTCTATCAGATACCTCTACAAGAGGGAGGGGAATCGACAAGTCTGTGATCATCATAGAGGAATATCACTGCTTTCCATCGCAGGCAAGCTCCTTGCATGAGTATTGCTGAACCACCTGACTGACCACCTGGAATAGGATCTATTACCCAAAGCATAGTGTGGTTTCCACAAAAGGCGTGGCACTGTGGCTATGATCTTCACAGCGCGACAGCTCCAAGAGAAATTTCAAGAGCAGAACTGTGAATTGTACACCACCTTGGTGGATCTCACTAAGGCCTTTGACACTATCAGTCGTGAAGGCCTGTGGTGCGTCAATTTCACGATGGTATGATGGCCCATGTGCTGGACAATGGAAAAGCTTCAGAGGCCTTTTCCATCACAAATGGTGTCAAGCAGGAGTGCGTGTTGGCACCAACCTTGTTCAGCATAATGTTTTCAGCCATGCTGTCAGATGCCTTCCAAAACAGTTCCATGGGAGTTAGCCTGAGATACAGGACCGATGGGAAACTTTTCAATCTGCGAAGACTCCAGGCCTTCACATGCAAGCCAACCTAAAGGAGACTGTGCTATGTGACCTCCTCTTTGCTTACAACTGTGCACTGAATCCTGGATCAGAACAGGAAATGCAAGTCAATGTGAATAATTTTGTAGCGGCATGCAACAACTTTGGTCTCTTTATCAGCATAAAGAAGACCAAAGTGATGCATCAGCCAGCTCCAAAAGCAAAATACCAAGAGCCCACCATCAGATCATCCAAGGGCATGGGGTGAGTTACCATCAGTATGCTGATGATACTCAGCTATACATCTCCAACCCGTGTCCACTCAGTGAAGCAGTGGAAGTAATGTGCCAGTGTCTGGAGGCTGTTACAGTCTGGATGGGTGTTAACAGGCTCAAACCCAACAAGATGGAGCGGCTGTGTGTTCTGCCTCCATCTGTCTCTCCATTACCCGGGGGGGTGTTTGACCCCCTCAGAGAGGGGCCTCAATTTGGGCATCCTCCTCAATCCACAGCTGACTTTGGAACATCATCTTTAGGCTGTGGTGAGACATTCCCTTAATTTTTTTTCCAATAATGGCTTGGATTCATGGGGTCCCTAACTCACCTCGTTGGACTTGATTAATGACAGCAACTAAGACTTCTGGAATTGCTTTTGCTAGCTAAGTAGAATAGTCTTGTGGCATTTCACTTAACATTTCACTTGCTTAGCGGAGGAACTGCTGGTTCCAATAAAGGCCATGAAGTGAGAAGTAATCAGTTATTTTTTAATGGACATTTGTTTTTATAAAGCTAGCAACGGGGTAGTCATAAACTATTGGCCAAAGCCTTAGGAATCTGTGGCTGTGGCTAAAAGCTGTAGCAGAGAATGCCAATCTGTCCCAATTTGATGGGAATCCAAGAACCGGATTTCCTCAAAGATGCCAAGAAAGCACAAATTCTTCCCAACAAAAGGGACTGAGCTTGAGTTTTCTGAAGGGCTGATTCACCAAAGAAGACAAATTTAAAAATATCTTGAAATCCAAGTGAGTCAGAAGAACATAATGTGCACACAATGTTGATGCCCATTAAACTAATATTTTTGCTCATTTCATTGCAGTGGGTATAAAATACGATGAAATCCTTGAGTAAACAGTCGGAATTTCAGCATTGCCTAAATGCCTCATGATATCTAGAAACTCTACAAGTTCTCATCATTTAGTTTAAAAAAAAAATTATATCCAATAAATCCCATGTTTAATAATACCCTGCTTTCTCTTTATCCTTAATTTTCATAGTTCATCTGTCCATTTTGGCACAGTCTAGTATTTTCTTTATTACATTTTCACCTATAGGTATACTTCCATTTTTGCAGTTTTGTGTGCACATAATTCATGCTGCCGTTATTGTATATAATATTAAATGTATAATTATTTTGTTGTATTTCCCCAGTAGTATACCTAATAAGAACAATTCTGGTTTTAAATCTATTTGTTGTGCTATCATTTCTTCTAACCACCTTTTTATGTTTAACCAATATTTTTTTGCCATTGGGCAAGTTCACCATATATGATAATAGGACCCTGGTATCTGTGTATATTTCCAGCACCTTGGTAATATTTTGGAATATCTTTGCCATTCTTGCTGGTGGCAAATGCCATCTGTAGACCATTGTGTAAAGGGTTTCTTTGTATTCTGTTAACATTGTTAGCTTGTAATTTATTTCCCAATGTTTTTCCCAATTGCCTAGTTCTATATTATATCCATTTTTTTGCTCATATTAAATGTTTTTCCATTTTAAAGTTAATAAGTAATTATGATTTTTTTAAATTAATTTGTCATATGTTCCTAGAAATATCTGATCTAATTCTATGGGTTCCTTATAAATTCCATATATTTCTGCATCTTTCTTGTGTCTCATTTGTATTTGAATTTATGGCCACTAGGCCAAATCGATTCCTTGATATTTTAGCTCCTGTTTTGATTTTAAGGCTCCTTGTTCATTTAGGCTGTCTTTGTACCTTACAATTATTTATAGTTCTAGAACATTAGGATATTTTTCAACCAAGAAAAATAACCTCCCCATCTCAATAAGAAAATTACAATTAAAAAAATATCTCTGGCGTAAAAACAAAAAAGGACAAGTATTAAACTTCAAAAGCCGTTATAAAAGCATATGCAAACAAATAAAAGCAGAATGTCTCAACTTCCACAGGATACAAGAGGAAAACCTTCTACGCACCAAATCCAATCGAGCTTTCTACAACTTTGTCAACAACAAACTCAAGGACTGTAGACCTATCCCACCTCTTAAAGGATCCAACAACAAAGAATACCATGATGATTCATCCAAAGCTAACCTTCTCAATTCATTCTTTGGCTCTATCTTTGTCAACAGCAACGGCTCATCTCCCAAATTCATCACTCGCACCTCAAACTCTCTCAATGACCTAACCCAAGTAGACTTCACTGAAGACTGAGTTGAAAAAGCATTACATGACCTTAAACCTTCCCTATCAGTCGGACCAGATGGTTTATGTGCATATTTCCTAAGAAATCTCTCTTCTGCTATAGCAGAAGAACATAATCTTCAAAAAATCCTTCAGAACCAGCACACTTCCTAAACTATGGTCAAAAGCTATGGTCATCCCTGTCTTCAAAAAAGGAGACCCCTCTCTTGTCGATAACTACAGACCAACATCACTATGCTGCGTCCCATGTAAAGTTATGAAATCAATTATAAACCAATCAATTACTCTCCACCTAGAAACTAATAATCTGCTCTCTAACAAACAATTTGGATTCAGAAAAAAACTATCCTGCAACCTCCAGCTCCTACACTGCAAAAACATATGGACAACTCATCTTGACCAAGGGAAAGCTATAGATACAATTTATATTGACTTCTGCAAAGCTTTCGATTTAGTGGTCCACGACAAACTACTACTAAAACTCAAATCCTATGGTATCTCAGGATCCCTCCACAGCTGGATTACTGCATTCCTGTCAAACAGACAACAAGTGGTCAAAATAGGAAGCTCCATATCCACACCCATCCCTGTTAAAAGCGGTGCCCCCCAAGGTAGAGTACTGGGACCTATGCTCTTCATTCTCTACATCAATGACCTTTGCGATCTCATCACAAGAAACTGTGTTCTTTTTGCAGATGATGTAAAACTCTTCAACACCACTGAAAATACAACTACTCTACAAAAAGACCTAGACTCAGTTTCTAACTGGTCTAACACATGGCAACTCCAAATCTCAACCAGCAAATGCTCTGTCCTACACATCAGCAAAAAGAATCAGAACTTCAAATACAAACTGAATAAACAAATTATCATAGATAATCCCCACTTGGTCAAGGACCTTGGAATAAACTAAAGATCTAAGTGCCAAAGCCCACTGCAACAACATTGCCAAGAAGGCCTCAAGAGTTGTTAATCTAATCCTACATAGCTTCTGCTCTGGAAATCTCACACTACTTACCAGAGCTTACAAAGCTTTCACTAGACCCATCCTAGAATACAGCTCATCTGTTTGGAACCCATACCACATTTCTGACATTAACACCCTCAAAAATGTCCAAAATACTTCACCAGAAGAGCCCTTCACTCCTCTACCCGAAACAGAATTCCCTACGAAACTAGACTTACAATCCTGGGTCTTGAAAGCTTAGAACTACGACGCCTTAACATGATCTAAGTATTGCCCACAAGATCATATGCTGCAATGTCCTGCCTATCAAAGACTGCTTCAGCTTCAACCACAACAACACAAGAGCAAACAACAGATTCAAGCTTAATATTAACCGCTCTAAACTTGACTGTAAAAAATACGACTTTAGTAATCGAGTTGTTGAAGCGTGGAACTCATTACCGGACTCTGTAGTATCATCCCCTTTACTCTTAGACTATCCATGGTTGACCTCTCCAGATTCCTAAGAGTTCAGTAAGGGGCATACATAAGCGCACTAGAGTGCCTTCCATCCCCTGTCCTATAGTCCCTCCTATATATCATATATCTTCTCTGCTATATCTCTATAAGCTTCATTGTATATTATTGTGTATTGGACAAAATAAAAAAATAAATAAAAATAAATAAAATAAAATAAATGAAAATATTAGCACTTCCATTGTGAATAGTCAGACTGGTATTTTCATATAATGATTCTGTTGATTTCCCCCCATACTATAAGGTGCCTAGATGTCCTGATTTCTACAGGATGGTCCCATTTTTTTGCCAATTTGTTCTGTGTCTCACAAGGTTTTTAAAAAATCCCACTTTTTTGACATACCAGCCCGTGGCTTGAACGCTGGCTGGAGATTGCGTTGGAGCTGCTTGCCGTGTGATCAGGTGGCTTGAAGGGTTCAGCTGGCAAGCAGCTCAGCTTCCACCCTGGGGTATGGGATGGGTGTGGGGGATGTCAACACTGCTAAAGATAGAAAGGAAGGAAGGAAGACAGAGAAAGAAAGAAAGAGAAAGAAAGAGGGACGGAGAGGGAGAAAGAGAAAGAGAGAAAGGAAGGGAGGAAGAGAGAGAAAGAGAGTGAGAGGGGGAGGGGGAAGGAGAGAGAAATAAAAAGAAAGGGAGGAAGAGAGAGGAAGAAAAGAGAGAGGAAGTAAGGAAAAGAGAGAGAAAGAAAGAGGAAGAGAGAGAAAGAGAAAGAGAGAGAAAGGGAGGGAGGAAAAAGAGAGAGAGAGAAAGAAAAAGATTTTTTTTTTGCTCCATATACACCAAATTTTTAATCAAGACGTTCCCGTCCCCCCACAATGTTAAAATCTGGTCACCTTACCATACTAAAAACAGAGCATTCCTGATGGACTTTGGAAATATCTGTGCATTTTACTTTTCCCCTACCATACAATGCATGCCACTCCAATTGTAAACCATGTCCTTCTAATGTCAATATTCTTTTGTTCTTCAGATTTATCCACTCCTTCACCCATGTGAACATTGAGGCCTGGTAATATAGTTCCCAATCCGGTAGTGAGATCATAGTCCAAAAACCCAATCCAGGGTTGAAAAGTCCAAGAAAACTTGTTATAGTATCACCAAAATCTGGTCATCACTTCTACTATTCCTGTGTAAAATAGTGTAGATTTACTTTGAACGTCATGATGGCCATATTTTGATCCACTTCACTGAAAAACACCTCAGTGAAACTATTTGGGTGGCCCCAGACTGCTATAAGAGAAAACTCCTGTTAGTCTTCTCCACAGGCCAGACCACAGTCTCTCCAGACGAGTTGGATTTGGGGTTACCCATAGTATATACTGAAGCCATCCAGCATGAAGGCTGTTGTGCACCAAGATGTCTTTTAATTGTAGGACAGATCCTTCCACTTTAAGTGCTCCTTTGGCAAATACTATGGTTATACTGCATGCGTCTGCCTGTCTCTTTGGTTGGCTGGTCCAGATCATGCTTCATGTGAATGGGCACACACCACAGATTGCCAAAGCAACCAGATATGGAAGATCTTCAGCACATGCATGAGGAGGTAAGAATTGCTATGACAACATGGGTGGAAACATTTTAAGATGTGTTAAGTGCGCATAGAAAGATATTATTGGTCTTCTATAATTTCTACTCATGAAAAAAAAGAACTAAAACAGCAATGTATAAGAGCCTAACTCTGCCAATTTGTTATATGGAATTGAGAGCTAGATATGTCAAGAGAAATATTAAATTAAGCTAAATTGAAGAGTAAATGAATGTATACGATAAAGGAATGCTACAATAAAAGAAGAGGAGATAGGGTCATGAATGAATGGATGCTGAAAAAATGTGCAACATGCATACACACACACACACACACATGCATGCATACATAGAGGGGTGGACTACTGCCCAGACCAGGGGGGGGGCACAGTGGGGTAGCGAAAATGGAGCTCCACCCCAGAGCACCCAATTTGCACTGAAAGATGTTGAAAGAAAATGTAGTGTGTCCTGCATAAGCCATGCCCACAGCATGGTAGTAAAAAGTTTGGTAGCCCTTCACTGCATGCATACATACACACGTACACACGTACATACATACATACATACATACATACATACATACACACACACACACACACACACACACAGAGAGAGAGAGAGAGAGAAAGAGAGAGAGAGAGAGATACATTGGACAGCACTCATTGTCCAATATATAAAAATAATGCACTGGTGTAGTTTAGTCATATAGATAGAATGAATGATGATCAAATCACAAAACAAATACTTGATGGAAAGGTGAACAAGTCAAGAAGACAAGCCAAGAACCTCATGGTTGGATGGAGGTGGTGAGATTCTGAAAATGGGAAGGGTGGGAAATTTAAAAACAAAATGCAACGTATGAAGAGATGTGTGATCATGGGGGAAGATGTGATGGGTTACAAAGAAACAAAGGTATGGAAAGAAACCACAACCATAGTGGAAAAACAATATGTAATACAAATCTAAGAATTTAAACTAAAAACCCATAATTTAAAAACATGCACACAACACACCATACATAAACAATATAGGCCTGGGAAAGTTATTTCAGTTTCCCCATGCCTGATGGCAGAGGTGGGTTTTAAGGAGTTTACGAAAGGCAAGGAGGGTGGGGGCAATTCTAATCTCAGGGGGGGAGCTGGTTCCAGAGGGTCGGGGCCGCCACAGAGAAGGCTCTTCCCTCTGGAACCTGTTTAGTCGATGGGACCCGGAGAAGGCCAACTCTGTGGGACGTAATCGGTCATTGGGATTCGCTGGGATTTAGATTGGTGATTATTTCAAGAAAGTTCAATCTGGGTCCCCAAAAATTCTTGGAGTCACCAGCACTTTTGCTTTTCAGTTCAGATACCATGATATTCTGTGATCTTCCCAACTCCTCCTCAACTCCTCAAAAAGGATGAAGTTATAAGCCAGCCAGGGGTGAAATGCTCCTGGTTTGGGCATGCTTGCTAATGGTCAGAGAGCTAGTAGCACCACCACCTGGACACCACTATTTGGGTTCTTTTACTCTCTGTGCATATGCAAAGAGTTCTGCACATGCACAGAGGGCAAAAGAGCCCAAATTGTGGCATACAGGTGGGTGGGCGAAGACTGGCACTGCCATTGCTGCCAGCTCTCTGACCATTGGCAGGCACGCCTGAACCGGGAGCATTTCATCCCTGAAGCCAGCTCAAAATCTCGGTGGCATACATACCTTTTTGGATATGAGGAATCTACTTACAAATATACATACAGTGGTACCTCAAGATACGAACCCCTCGTCTTACGAACAACTCGTGATACGAACCCGGGGTTCAGAAAAATTTTGCCTCTTCTTACGAACTTTTTTTGAGTTACGAACCGGCGTTCGGAGACTGCTGGGAAGCTGCACGGCTGTTTTAAAAGGTGACAGCTGGGCGGCGGGACTTCCCAGAAGCCTCCCGAACGCCGGTTCGTAACTCGAACAAAGTTCATAAGAAGAGGCAAAAATTTTCTGAACCCCGGGTTCGGTTCGGGAGGTTGCTGGGAAGCCCCCCAGCCAGGCTGTCACCTTTTAAAACAACTGCGCCGCTTCCCAGCTGTCTCCCGGAGCCAAACGCGGAAGTTTGGCTTTAGCGTTCAGCTTCAGGAGACAGCTGGGAAGCACCGCGGCTGTTTTAAAAGGTCGCAGCCGGCCTGGGGGGCTTGCCAGCACCCCCCAAACCCCGAAACCAGGTTCGGGGGGGTGCTGGGAAGCCCCCCAGGCCGGCTGTCACCTTTTAAAACAGCCGCGTGGCTTCCCAGCAGTCGCCGAAAGCCGTTTTTTTGCGGGGGGTTTTTTGGTTGCATGGATTAATTGACTTTACATTGTTTCCTATGGGAAACAATGTTTCGTCTTACAAACCTTTCGTCTTACGAACCTCCTCCTTGCACCAATTAAGTTCGTATCATGAGGTATTACTGTACTTGGAAGTTACCCTGAAATTTCACCTCGATAATATTGCATTTTTTTGTAAATTTTGTGATGGATCATGATTATATTATAATATAATTATATAATATATAATTATATTATCATATAAATAATAAAAAATATTGATCTGATGTAATAAATATTTTCAATAAATAGTCATTCACTTGTGCTTTAATCTTTATAGTTATCCTTACAGTATCAACCCTTCAGACTGTGATAGTATTTAAATAAATTTAAAAATCCACATAGCAAACTAAATATCAAAGTCTCATGAAATTTAGCCCTCTCTTTATTTTGCTTTAGAATAGAATAAAATAGAATAGAATTTTATTGGCCAAGTGTGATTGGACACACAAGGAATTTGTCTTGGTGCATATGCTCTCAACGTACATAAAATAAAATATACATTTGTCAAGAATCATGTGGTACAACACTTAATGATTGTCATAGGGGTGAAATAAGCAATGAAGAAGCAATATTAATAAAAATCTTAGGATATACGCAACAAGTTACAGTCATACAGTCAACGTGGGAGGAAATGGGTGAAAGGAATGATGAGAAAAACTAGTAGAATAGAAGTGCAGATTTAGTAGAAAGTCTGACAGTGTTGAGGGAATTATTTGTTTAGTAGAGTAATGGCGTTCGGGGGAAAACTGTTCTTGTGTCTAGTTGTCTTGGTGTGTAGTGCTCTGTAGCGACGTTTTGAGGGTAGGAGTTGAAACAATTTGTGTCCAGGATGTGAGGGGTCAGTAAATATTTTACCCGCCCTCTTTTTGACTCTTGCAGTATACAGGTCCTCAATGGAAGGCAGATTGACAGCAATTGTTTTTTCTGCAATTCTGATTATCCTCTGAAGTCTGTGTCGGTCCTGTTGGGTTGCAGCACCAAACCAGACAGTTATAGAGGTGCAGATGACAGACTCAATGATTCCTCTGTAGAACTGAATCAGCAGCTCCTTGGGCAGTTTGAGCTTCCTGAGCTGGCGCAGAAAGAACATTCTTTGTTGTGCTTTTTTGATGATGTTTTTGATGTTATATTGATTTGCTTCAGGGGGCGGGGGAGAAGGGGAGGGGGAGGTGTCTTTTCCAGCTACTACACACTTGAACATGGCCAAAAGGCTAAAATTGACTAACGGGTTTCTTCCAGGACTCACTGATGCTCTCTATGCACTGTTTTATTTATTTATTCATTTGTCCAATACACAAATACACGGGAATAAAATAGACATGTGATAATATAAAAGAGGGTGAAAGTGAACTTAGAGGAGAGGATATATGAAAGGAAGAGAATATATAAGATAGATGAAAGAAAGGAAAGATAATTGGACAGGAGACGAAAGGCACACCAGTGCACTTATGTACGCCCCTTACTGGCCTCTTAGGGACCTGGAGAGGTCAATCGTGGAGAGTCCAAGGGAGAAGTGTTGGGGGTTAGGGGTTGACACAATTGAGTCTGGTAATGAGTTCCACGCTTCAATAACTCGATTGTTGAAATCATATTTTTTACAGTCAAGTTTGGCGCGGTTCGTATTAAGTTTGAATCTGTTGCATGCTCTTGTGTTATTGCGGTTAAAGCTGAAGTAGACATTGACTGGTAGGACGTTGCAGCATATGATCTTGTGGGTAATACTCAAATCGTGTTTTAGGCGCCGTAGTTCTAGGCTTTCAAGGCCCAGGATTGTTAGTCTATTTTCGTAGGATATTCTGTTTCGAGTGGAGGAGTGAAGGGCTCTTCTGGTGAAACCCATTAGTTGACTGTACGTTTGCATCATGTAGGAATAAATGAACATGTAGATTTCTGTGTGGGCAAAGTCCTACTTGGGACCAGTCTTGGGTTCCTACCAGTGCAGTAGGCGACTCTGTACCGGTAGCAGCTGCCAGACTAGGCAAATTGCATGTGACCGTTCTGGTGCCAGTCCGTCGGGCAATGCCATCTCTTTTTTTGGCTTTTTGGCTTCCTGTGCATGCACAGAAGCAAAATCTTATGAGGGGATGCTCACGCACACAAGATTCCAGCAATTTGTTTTGCCTCCGCACATCCACAGAAACAAAAAAAATCACCAAAATTGTGCACATGCATGAGCAACCCCTCGTAAGACTTCGGCACGTTTTTGCTTCCTCCATATGCATGGAAGGAAAATTGCATGAGGGGTGCACATGCAGGCACAAACGCATGCCCAAATAGAGAGGATGCACGCACAGAGCACCAGTTTGCAGGTAAGCGCAACCCACCACTGCCTGGGAGAGTATGGACTGATCTGAGAAGGAGAAATGGTCCTGTGAAATGGCAGTTTAATCACATTTTTGGCTCATTATTTAGGGCCATTTGGAGCTTAAGCTACAAAATTATTTAAGTGATATTTTTGTAAGTAAGAGCATAAGATTAGAAAGCAAAGAAGGGGGGGGGGAATCCTTGGGCAGTGTCTGCAAAGTGCCTTCCAGAACCATATTGCGCAAACAAGTTTATTATTATTATTTTTCCATTCCAGATGTTTATAGGATTCAAAGTCATTCTTGTTGTAATTGCAAATGGAAACTAGGAATGTTTGCTCTACTTTTCTAACAAGTGTTCCAGAACGATATTCTAATGGGGGATTAATTGAGAAACGGAAAGCTTAATTTCCAGCATCCCTCTTGGCTTGGCTATATATTAATTTATTTAGAGCTTGCCCTTCCAGTGCAAACATAAGTGTTTGAGGTACGTCACATGTTTAAAATATATACTTCCATCAAAGGAACAACAGACAAACGTTAACAAAAGAGGCAGGGATCCCAGTTAAATTCATTCCTTGCCACACACAACAAGAAGCCTGCCAAAATAACAACATTCAAAATCAGCAAGGGTTTCTGCAGGTGTAATGGAATATGTGAATGACCCTAGAGAAAGAGGGGAAGAGAGGTTGTCTATTAAACAATCAGAGAAGAGAGGAAGGAACTCCCAGTGACTAACAGCCAGAGAAAGAAACTTAAGTCCCACAAGAATGATTCAAGCAGCTAAAAGCCATTGCAGGAAGTCTGTCTTTTCAGACTTGCAACTTTCTGTTAATGTAGTATTAGAGATGGGTTTCAGCAGGGTCTGACCAGTTCTGGAGAACCAGCAGCAGAAATTTTGAGTAGTTCAGAAATCTGGTAAATACCACCTTTAACTGGCCCCACCCCCCATCTGCCTCCCGAGTCCCACATGTTTCTTGACAAATGTATATTGTATTTTATGTACGCTGAGAGCATATGCACCAAGACAAATTCCTTGTGTGTCCAATCACACTTGGCCAATAAAAAATTCTATTCTATTCTTTAAAAAGTGTTCGGAAACTTCAGATCGTGCAGAATGCAGCTGCGAGAGCTATCATGGGCCTTCCTAAATATGCCCATGTCACACCAACACTCCGCAGTTTGCATTGGTTACCGATCAGTTTCCGGTCACAATTCAAAGTGTTGGTTATGACCTATAAAGCCCTTCATGGCATCGGACCAGAATACCTCCGGAACCGTCTTCTGCTGCACGAATCCCAGCGACCAGTTAGGTCCCACAGAGTTGGCCTTCTCTGGGTCCCATAGACTAAACAATGTCATTTGGTGGGACCCAGGGGAAGAGCCTTGTCTGTGGACCCTCTGGAACCAACTCCCCCCAGATATCAGAGTTGCCCCCACCCTCCTTGCCTTTCGTAAGCTCCTTAAAACCCACCTCTGTCATCAGGCATGGGGGAATTGAGACTTTCCCTTCCCTCTAGGCTTATAAAATTTATGCATGGTATGTCTGTATGTATGATTGGTTTCTTAAATTGGGTTTTTTTTACATTACTTTTAATATTAGATTTGTTCATATTGTTTTTTTACTGTTGTTAGCCACCCCGAGTCTACGGAGAGGGGCGGTATACAAATCTAATAAACAAACAAACAAACAAACAAACAAATAAATAAATAAATATTGCAAAAACTTTCCCCTGGAGTGGGGTGGGAATGAAGATTTTGCAGTATCCTTTCCCTGCCACGCCCACCAAGCCACACCGCACCCACAGAACTGGTAGTTTAAAAAAATTAGAACCCACCACTGTATAGCATCACAATAAGATAGCATTCGTTTACCTGGTTGTGTTTTCTGTCTGGTTTACTCAGGAGGCTGGCATCAGTCTTGCAAGTCTCCGACTCTCTTCCAAAGAGAGCAATTGCTAGAATAACTTCCAATGTCCAAGGAACCCCACTAACCGCTGATCATCTGGCAGCCATGTTGTTACTGCACCAACAGCAAGTAGATGTACAGCTGACCAAGTGACAAAATGCCACAATACACAGCAATTGGGGGCAAAATTTGCCTCAACCTGGCACAGCACAACAGTGGCTCAATCAATGCTTCTGCATTCCTGTGGGAGTTTGTCAGAGAAGGTTTTATGGGAGAAAATCAGAATTAATTCCCCAATTTTGTTGCTCAGTGTGAGATGTTTATGGCAGGCAGAGTGGTGTAGTTTATCACTCATTGAACCAAAGTAACTTTTGGTGCTCAGTTTGCTGACGTTAGCAGCAGCCAAATGGGCAATACTGTTCATGCTGGACTACTATCAAGGTTTCGTATTTAAGAAGATTTTCAAAATTGCCTGCAGGGATGGTTATGTTTCAATGCCTGATGTAAGCCAGGCAGAGAGCTAACACAAGTCAATGCATAATTTACCTCGGAAGATTATCATGAGGGTAGGAGATAGAGGAGACCTTATTCTGCAGCACTGAGATTGGAGGAGGTGGGCAGGGAGGAGAGAAATTAAGAAGGAATTGAAAAACCAATATTCTAAATAGTAATTATTGGAAATAAATATTTAAATAAAACATGCTTCAGCAGAAAAGTAAAATAGATTTTTTAAAAATGTGGGTATGAGGTGTTCTTGGTGTTCTCTGAGCTTGCTTCTTTTTTGCAGATGTTTCATTACCTAAACTAGGTAACATCATTAGGCTACCATTTGGAAGAAAAGAGCTCCAAGGATCTTTATTTTTATTTTATTTATTATTTTATATTTAATTTAATTTAATTTAATTTAATTTAATTTAATTTAATTTAATTTAATTTAATTTAATTTAATTTAATTTAATTTAATTTAATTTAATTTAATTTAATTTAATTTAATTTAATTTAATTTAATTTAATTTAATTTAATTTAATTTAATTTAATTTAATTTAATTTAATTTAATTTAATTTAATTTAATTTAATTTAATTTAATTTAATTTAATTTAATTTAATTTAATTTAATTTAATTTAATTTAATTTAATTTAATTTAATTTAATTTAATTTAATTTAATTTAATTTAATTTAATTTAATTTAATTAATTTTTATTTATTTATTTAGTCCAATACACAATACATATTGAGGAGAATAGACATGAAGTACAGTATTACATATAAAGAAAAGATATGAAAATAGAGAAGATATATGAAAGGGAGAAAAGATAAATGATATATGGGATAAGGGGAGACAAATTGGACAGGGGATGAAAGGCACACTGGTGCACTTACGTACGCCCCTTACTGACCTCTTAGGAACCTGGAGAGGTCAATCGTGGATAGTCTAAGGGAGAAATGTTGAGGGTTAGGGGTTGACACTACTGAGTCAGGTAATGAGTTCCACGCTTCGACAACTCGATTGCTAAAGTCATATTTTTTACAGTCAAGCTTGGAGCGATTAATATTAAGTTTGAATTTGTTGCGTGCTCTTGTGTTGTTGCGGTTGAAGCTGAAGTAGTCATTGACAGGCAGGACGTTGCAGCATATGATTTTGTGGGCAATACTTATATCGTGTTTTAGGCGTCGTAGTTCTAAGCTTTCTTGGCCTAGGATTGATAGTCTGCTTTCGTAGGGCATTCTGTTTCGAGTGGAGGAGTGAAGGGCTCTTCTGGTGAAGTATCTTTGGACGTTTTCTAGGGTAAAATGAAAGATGTTTTCTTTCATTTTAATCCTGAGCTACAAATATTCTCCCTTAAACGTGTGTATGTTTGTGTGGTTTTTTTCCACCTAGGAGTCCACTCTGGTGTTCCTGTTCCTTCTGAGAGTTACATTTATTATTTTGAAGATCCATTTATAATATTTTAATGTAAAGACAGCAGAATCTAGCAGAATAGCATAAGCAGAACTGGACCTCTGTTAAATGCAGCTGAGTATTACCACTAATGGATCCTACGTGAGCTTCATTGATATCAACTTGTTTCTCTATATCCGATATTTTCATGTGCTCAGGTTGACAAACTAAAGCAAGAAAATAGAGACTTCAATTCAGGCGTGGGCCTGTTCACTCTAACTCTTTCAATGCCCTTCAGATTTAAAACAACTACAATTATAAGCTTGGAACACAGAAGACAGAATTGTTCTTACCAAGAGATTTCATGCGTCATGCAAGGATGGCATTCAAACATGCCCTCCCTTTTCAACGTTTCCTTTTTGAAGTATTATTTCTCATTGTTAGATACAATGTGCTCAAATCCCAGGAAAGGGGGGGGAGACCCATCCGTGGGAGGTGATGGAGTGGTGGCAATGCCACTTTCTGATTCCTGTCTTCCAACGGATGCTCAGAGGATTGCAATATTGTTTTTCTTAGATGCACAGCAGGAATGTTTATGAGAATAGCAATGATGTTTATCTTACGAGGATTATGCCGAAGTGAGTTTAATTGTATTAGTCGAAAACAGATCGATGCTGGGGCTGATGTAATATGTTTAGCATCAATATAAAGGTTGCTAAGTGTTAGGCTTTCAAATGGAATTAAGGAGGCAATAGGACAATGGAACATATGGAAATCATTTGGAGTTTTTATGTTTCTTGTCTAGCAAGAAGAATTAGCGAATTTGCTAGTTTCTAGAGGATCTGAGCTGCTATGTGCAAACAGATGGGCCTTATCTTTCTCCTCCTCCTCCTCTTCCTCCTCCCCCCTCCTCCTCTTCAAATCACCATTGCCACCTCACCATTATTTTGTTCTCTCTTCTTCATCCTCCTTCTCCCTTGTCTACCTGAACCTGGATGTTTAGAAGTCTGACAGCTGGATGTAGCTTGCAATAATTGAGAACATGCCTTTTAATGGATTATAAAAATGGGGGGATATATACAGTCACATCTCAAGCATGACAGACTGTGTATAGGGTTGTGCCAAAAGGCTTTTATGTTGAATTTATCAATCCACATTAGAAATGGCAGAATAATAGTGATGGCAAGGGCCTGGATTTTATCTGTGCTTTATAAGGATATCCTAATCATGAAGAGATGGGTTCTGGCAAAGATTTTGCTGTACAAAGACATGGAAGGTGAAATCCATACGTTTGGCAGTGACAGCAGCACGATGCTGGCAAGGCCTTGGTTTCACTTCACCCCTACATTTGAGTCCACAATCTTCTGAGGACTAAACTAGATGAAGAATGTGAAAGCATAAGCTTGCTTTGATATCAAAAACTCCAAAATGTTCTTTTAGAACTGAAAAAATAATTTAACTCTTCCCGGTCATGAAAACAACACACATGGACCCTTGACTATTTTCTGTAGCTTCTGAAAGAATAGGTTTCAAATACTGTAGTGCCATTGTTTTGAAAATTGTCTGTATTGGTTGACCTATTCTCCAAATCACTTAAGGGCAAGGGGGGGGGGGTAATAAAGGGTAGGAGATAATTAAAGAGATCTCCAACCTAGAACTAAATATTTTTTCCCCTGACTATGCGAAGAATTAATCAGTGGAATGGCTTGCTTTCTGAAGCTATGGGTGCACATCACTGGAGGTTTTCAAGTAAAGGCTGAATAACCATTTGTCTAAAGGCCAACTCTGTGGGACCTAACCGGTCGCTGAGATTCGTGCCGCAGAAGGCGGTCCGTGAGATAATCTGGTCGGGTGCCATGAAGGGCTTTATAGGTCATAACCAACACTTTGAATTGTGACCGGAAACTGATCAGCAACCAATGCAAACTGTGGAGTGTTGGTGTAACATGGGCATATTTAGGAAGGCCCATGATAGGTCTCGCAGCTGCATTCTGCACAATCTGAAGTTTCCGAACACTCTTCAAAGGTAGCCCCATGTAGAGAGCATTGCAGTAGTCGAACCTCGAGGTGATGAGGGCATGAATGACTGTGAGCAATGACTCCCAGTCCAGGTAGGGCCGCAACTGGTGCACCTGGGCAAACGCCCCCCTCACCACAGCTGAAAGATGGTTCTCTAATGTAAGCTGTGGATTGAGGAGGACGCTCAAGTTATGGACCCTCTCTGAGGGGGTCAATAATCCCCCCCAGGGTAATGGATGGGCAGATGGAATTGCCCTTGGGAGGCAGAACCCACAGCCAATCCGTCTTATCAGGAGTCTGTTGACACCCATCCAGACCCTAACAGCCTCCAGGCACTGGCACATCACTTCCACTGCTTCATTGACTGAACATGGGGTGGAGATGTAAAGCTGGGTTTCATCAGCATACTGATACCTCACCCCATGCCCCTGGACGATTTCACCCAGTGAGCTTAGTGAAATCAGGGAAGTATTGTTGTATCCAGGTATCAATTTCAATGCTCCACTTAATATCAGAAGATGCAGATATGGAAAATATTAGGCCAACTGAGTAACCTTTTTTGTTAACAATGAAAAGCTTCCCTGGTAGTATTAAAATAGCTGGTAAATTTGTTTTGTGATAAATTGGACCTTTCACAAAATGCGTGTTTTGGGGCAATTTCATTTGAAATGTAACTGTTTTAAAAAACCTCTCTGGAATTTGAAATAGAATTTGGTTAACCTATGAGTACTTCTTGGTCTGGGAGTTTTTTCAACTTATGGTCTTAATTCGGCTGATCTGACCTGATGCCACTGCTGCTTGTGGTTAGAGGTTTAGAAGAATAAGCTGAGGTTCCTAGATCAGCATTCTACTTTTAAAAGCAATTTACTAAAAGTTTGACCTACAAAGCACCAAAAGACAAGACAAGAAACAATGGCTGGAAACTAATCAAAGAGTTAAGCCACTTAGAACTAACAATTTTCCTAACAGTGAGATCAATCAACCAATGGAATAACTTGTCTTCACAAATTGTGAGTGCTCCATCACTGGAGGCTTTCAAAAAGAGACTGGACATCCATTTGCCTGAAATGGTATAGGTGGCACATGGAGCATGGAATCTGCTGGCAGGGGAGCCATGTGAGCCATTGCCCTAGCTCAGCTCCAACATGCATGTGTGTGCTGGCCAGCTGATTTTTGGCTTGCACAGAGGCTCTGTGAGGGCATTTTTAGCTTGCAGAGAGCCTCCAACTCTATTATTCTATTTTGTATGAAGCTAGGCAAACTTTACAAGACCAGATTTGAAGTATTTTTATAGGAAATCACCACACAAAAAAAGCAAAGTTTTTTGACATTTACAAACATTTATTTTGACATTTAAAATGTGGATCAGACAACAAAAATATCTGTCATGTGTATACAACACCTGATAGAGTGCTTAATAAAGAGCGGATGCAATTGCTTGCTATTAGAGTGTAATTCAGAAGTTGGAACATTTTATTCGCATGAATTTGGACTCATCTTACTATTGCTCTATTTTTTGGGCTGAAATCCACAAGAATCTTAACATGAGTTAGGTCAATTAATGCTGATTAAGGATACATATGCTCTTGGTTATATCCCTAGCATTTGGAATCTATCAAGACATCAAAGTTTTGTATATTATTATTTTTTTATTCAGGGAGGACAGCCAAAAAGATTATATACAACATTGGAAAGACAACTCTACACCTGGTTTACAGAAATGAATTGCTGACACGTGTGATCTGTCAGCATTTGAATTAAGGCATTTGATTGTGAAAAGACAACTAAAGACTTTTCCTCATTCAGGTTAGTATTTGACTTAAAAAAGGGCCACACTGTAGCATTTTAAAAAAATATCCACATTTTTCAACTGTTGAATATAAATGGTTATATGAAGGAAAGTTATAAAAAGAAGAGAAACATCATTTTTTTTCTTGGACTGAGGAAAAATATGTTCAGTTTAGGTTCCATGCAATGTTGTGTGTTTGTTTTCTGATGGCACACAATCCAATATACTTCTGTCAAGCTGTTCCAACTGTTCATTTTTCCTTATGGCTTTTCTGCTGCGAGGTCTAAAAAGCACTCCAGCAAACAATTCCCAGCTGCCAATTTTGATCCCTTCTGGCTGTGCTTTCCCATGTAACCAGGCTAGGATCACAAGAATACATTGTGAAATAAGGCAAGAAAGCCAGAGAAAGAACAGCATGATTTCTATCATTCCTGGTAATCACAGTAATGAAAAATCTCTCTCACATGCACAACATGCAATATAGATGTACAGTAATTATATATACAGTGGTACCTCTACTTAAGAACTTAATTCGTTCTGTCACCAGGTTCTTAAGTAGAAAAGTTCTTAAGTAGAAGCAATTTTTCCCATAGGAGTCAATGTAAAAGCAAATGATGCGTGCAAACCCCTTAGGAAAGAAATAAAAGCTCAGAATTTGGTGGGAGGAGGAGGAAGAAGAAGTGGAGGAGGAGGAGAGTCACTACCGAAGGAAGAAGGTGATGTGTGAGGAATTAAAAAATTCCAAAACTTTAAGGCTTTAAAAAAAAGGGGGACTCAGGTGGCAAGGAGGAGCATGTGCCTCTAATACACCCGGCGCGGGGCTGCCTCCCATACACTGCCTCCCATACACTGGCTGCTGCTGCTACCTGCTGCCTCTTCCTTCCCATGCTGAAGGGCTCCCCTTTCCTCTCACTCGCTCGCTTTGCAGCCGGCGCCTTTCCTTTGCTGTGGTGA
Source organism: Erythrolamprus reginae (assembly GCF_031021105.1). NCBI lineage: Eukaryota > Metazoa > Chordata > Lepidosauria > Squamata > Dipsadidae > Erythrolamprus > Erythrolamprus reginae. The sequence goes on along the minus strand of NC_091951.1, from coordinate 245,376,396 downwards.
CTCCTCGGCTGCCCAGAGCAAACAGAGTGTTTATTTTCTCTGGGCACTGGCAGAGGTTTATTCCCTGTCCAAGCGGCCAGAAAAAGGAAAATGCTTCGTTCGCTCTGGACTGCCAAACCCTCCTTAAGTGCCACCAAAATGCTTCTTTGGCAGCCCAGATGGCTGGGATTCAAGGGGGAATGGCAGGAAACTGGCCAGGCCTTCGTGCTGCTATCAAATTTCCTGGGAAATTTTTCTGGGCTCGGGTTCTTAAGTAGAAAATGGTTCTTAAGTAGAGGCAAAAAATTCTTGAACACCCGGTTCTTATCTAGAAAAGTTCTTAAGTAGAGGCGTTCTTAAGTAGAATTACCACTGTATAGAGAAAGGAAATCAAAGAAATGTACTCTGGGCATAATATTAGCCACACAGTGTCTTTTAGTAGAGGTTTAAGAAGATACTTGGCCGACACCCAGGACTCTGGAAGCAACCCGTATCAACCATTAGCACCAGTCAATGATATTTGTGACACATTTTTAAATGTTCAGTTGACTGAGTTTCATGTTTAATGAATTAAATAAAAATAATGAGTGCACATGGGCTGGAGGCGTATATGGCTTAATGAAATGTGTGAAACCAGACATTGTTGCTTAGCATTATATCTGAACTTGGTTGATGTGGTTTATTCAGCAAGCCATAGTCAAAACATGCAAAGTGACCATAGCGTTGACTGTCAGGAAATGGGACAGAGGACTGTATTCAATTGAAGTACTGTTTTAAAATCCAGGCTTCTGAGAATTGGTGTCAATTTGATGAGTTTCCATAGCCCAGATTTTTTTTATTTATTAGATTTGTTTTTATGCTGCCCTTCTCTTTAGACTCAGGGCGGTTTACAACATGTTAGCAATAGCATTTTTTAACAGAGCCAGCATGTTGCCCCCACAATCCGGTTCCTCATTTTACCCACCTCAGAAGGATGGAAGGCTGAATCAACTTTGAGCCAGTGAGGAGATTTGAACTGCTGACCTGCAGATCTAATAGTCAGCTTTAGTGACCACTCTACCCACTGCGCCATCTCGGCTCATTACAGATTACAGGAGAGATATGATCTGAGACCATGCCTCAAATCAATCTACTCTTCTTCAACATTTGAGCTAACAAATCAAAGTACATAACCAGAGATTCTCCTCCCTACCGGTCTTCCAGAAAACCATTAAGACCTGATTTTTCTGGCAGGCCTAGAATTAGATTGACTGTAATGTATGTATGGTTTTTTAGGATATTACTGATTTTATTGTGCATTCTGATCATATTTTACTATTGTTGTATTTATGTCACTTGTTAGCCGCTCTGAGTCTGTTTTGGAATGAGCGGCATATAAATAAAATTAAACAAACAAACCCACAAACAAACAAACAAACAAATAACTTGGTTAGCCTCTTTACTTCAACAACAAGATCTTCTGTACATGTGTGTGCATAAGTATTCATGCTCAGAAGATCATGACAATCTCCAGATTGAAGCCTTCAGATCAAAGCTGGTTGATTTTGATTTGGCAATCTGCTTCAAAGGGTGGTTTGATCAAAGCTCTGTTGAACCTCAAAGATCTGCACAACTCTAATCCAAAACTTAGTTCAAATTTAAAGAATACGACAATTCATATTCTTGGACTTGGAAAATTGTACTGACTGATGTTCATTAACCCAAAACTATATCAACTATGTGTCGTGTAATATTTAGTAGTCTTTCTCTCTAATCCCCACTTAACTGAAATTTCAAAAAAGAAAAAAAAGCCACAGAATTCCTGACTATAAGTAGCATCTAGTGGTTGTTTGTCCCAAAATACCACCAAGCTGACTACAGCAAACACAAATTGCAAGCTTTGCCTAATCACAGATATGCTACCAAGTCATTTCTGGTTTGCACAAATGACAGTGAGTGAGTGCAGCCTTGCCACTGCCTGGATTTCTGTTTTGAGTTTCCCAGATAACTGTATTTGAAGGACTCTGGTTCAGATTTAGAACAGGAATGTTGTTTGGAACACATAGGAAGCATTTTCTGGGATCCTTCATTATACCATTTGCGGCGCATACAATGTCTTTAATTACAGCCATATTAATAATCACACTCTCAGCAAAACCCGACCTGCTGTTAAATCAATTGAGATTGATCTTGAGTATCTTATAAAGCAGCAATGTTATGATCTCCACCATCACCAACACCACCGCCAAGACATTGAATGAGATTTTCTCTTAAATCTGCCAAAATAATTTGATAATTATTTTGGACATTGGGCACCTTTGCTGGAAAAGATTTATTATTTGCTTGTTTTATTTTTTTAATCAAATTTTAACACCCACCCACCCCCATCCCACCCACACAGAAGACACTAGGCAGTGTACAAATAAAATATTGAAACGCAAAAACAGTATACACAATTTAAAAATAGGCAAAGATCAATGTTAAAAATTAATTTAAAGGCAGGAAAGGCCTTTCATGGCACTTGCCAGTCTCACAGCTGTGTGTTTGCTATTCTACCGGGCCAGGGCAGCTGGCAGTGGGGGGAACCTTGGATTTACTCTTTTCTCAAGAACCTCTTGGGAACCATAAGCTGGACATGGGCCACTAAGAGTGAATTCTTAGGACATGTTGAGAATCCACAATTCCAGGATAAATTTGCAGGAAGTGGTAACAGTGCTCCTTGCCTGAAAGCAAAATGAGTTGTAATACATAGTTGGCTGAAGGAATGCTATATTTTCTTTTTCTTTCTTTCTTTTTTCCTGGCAGGGCTCATGGGCCTATAAAAGTTATGGAACTGGCAGGTGCTCCCAACAGACAACATGCAATGGGAAAGCTCTAGTTTGATGTATTTCTGCCAGATTAGACAGCTCTTAATAGCATGATAGCCCTGCCGGGGAGAGGGGGGGAAGTATTGAGGGCCAATCCCTACATATCAATTCTTAGAAGCTAAGTAAAAAAGAGGATAGCAAAACTGAAAGTCATCAGCATTTGATTTTAGTACTTTGTAAGTTATTTCTAACTTTTTTTTTGTCCTGGTTTCTTTTCAGCAGCTGTACATTTTTAGGGCATGAAAGAATTATTGCTTATATTTATCACTTCCTGTTTCCTAGAAAATGATATGATGTGTCAAATTGCTATCACTAGCATTTATTTTTAAAAAACAAAAAAGATGAAAACCTCCAGGATTAAATGTCCAGAGATCACGAAGTCTTTTGAAAAGACAAAGAATGACAATGGAGATTGGAAGCCCTCACTATTTTATCTATGTATTGTGTGGCTGCGATCTTGACATAACTTGACACACACACCAGATATCCTTGACCCCATATATCTAGGAGGGAAATTGGCAAAATAATCTAATGTTGCTAGGAATCCTAGAAATGATAGTGAAAGCCATCTGAAGGGATACAAGCAAGCAGATCATGAGAAAACAAGGTATACTGTCAGCAGGTGTATAAATGGAATTATAAAAATAGCTTTCAAGAATCACTGAAAACAGCTGCAGTCTGCAGAATTAGTATAAGGATCTCTCACCCATGTAAGAAGGTATAGTGGTTGCTTAACATTTTGCCTACCACATATTTTACCAAAAGAATGAACTGGATCATTTGTTTAGAAAGACTGAACATCTTCAAACATGCTTGCCTAGGCATTAGTGTTGTACTGTTGTTACTACAGTGGTACCTCATGATACGAACCCCTCGCCATACGAACAACCTGAGATACGAACCCGGGGTTCAGAATTTTTTTGCCTCTTCTTAAGAACTTCTTCCATCTTACGAACCCGCCGCCGCTGCCGAGAAGCCCTGCCGCCTGGCTGTCGCTTTTTGAAACAGCCGGGGGGCTTCTCAGTGTCCTCCTGAACCCAAACGCCAAACCCAAACTTCCGGGTTCGGCGTTCGGGAGGCCACCGAGAAGCCCCCCGGCTGTTTCAAAAGGTGACAGCCGGGTGGCGGGGCTTCTTGGTGGCCACCCGAACCCGAACTTTTGCCGAACTTCCAGGTTCGGCATTGGGAGAACGCTGAGAAGCGCCTAGCTGTTTCGAAAGGTGACAGCCGGGCTGTGGCGTTTTTTGTTGTTGCACGCATTAATTCATTTTACATTGTTTCCTATGGGAAACAATGTTTCATCTTATGAACTTTTTACCTTACGAACCTCCCCCGGGAACCAATTAGGTTCGTAAGATGAGGTATTACTGTTCATTTTTATCCTACTATTTTTAAAAACAAGTTCTAGATCAGGCCTGTCAAATTGGTGGCCCATGGGCTGGACACGTTACATGCAGACCATGCCCACACCAGCTCCACAAAGGCAAAAAATGTCACAATATGTCATAATCCAGCTCATGATGTAATCATGTTTGATACCCGTGTTCAAGAAGAACCATTATTTAAGCTATCCCCAAAGACTATGAGGAAAAAACCAAAAGCTACATCAGTATTATTACTTTCTCAGTATTAACTCAATGCAGGATATCTGCAGGTCATAATCAAAATAATCAAGATGAAGCTTATGATGATACAATCAGAAGTCTGCCTGGTTTTATATGTGACACATGTAATGTGCAAGTTTCAATCACATTATCACCATTTTGATATTTTAGCCAAACCCTGTTGACAGCTTGAATCAATGGCAGGAAGTGTGTTAGATAATCACTTTCCAAAAACAAAATGTGACCTTTCGATTTATTTCACACTCCAACCAGCACTTGATTCCATGCTAAAGAAAACAAAGATACCGCAGACCCTGCTTTGGGAATAATAATGATCAGTCTCCCAGGCACGAAAGCATGACCATTTATTTACTGTTTCATTTTATTTTACTCTGCTGCAATTTCAAGCAACTCCCAACAATTCAGATAATGAAAGATATACAGCAAATGAATGCAAAAATAAAAGCAAACATGGAAACATAATATGATAACCATAATGGTGAATTCTTAAAATGCTTTCGGTTTGGCATATGCTATCTTAGATGTAGTACAGTGGAACCCCGACATAAGAGCTGCTCTACTTAAGAGCAACTCGAGATAAGAGCTGGGAGGGGAGAGATATTTTTGTTCTACTTACAAGCCCAAATTCGAAATACAAGCGCCAAGGAGCTGTCTCCTGAAGCCAAACGCTAACTTCCGCGTTCGGCTTCAGGAGACAGCTGCGAAGCGGCGAGCGTGTTTTAAAAGGTTGCAGCCGGCCTGGGGGGCTCGGGGGGGGGGGGGTGCTTGCAGCTTTCTTTCTTGCTCTTTTTCTTTCTCTCTTTTACCTTCCCTTCCTCTATTTCTTCTTTTCTTTCTCCTTCCCACCTTCTTCCCTCCCTCCCTCCTTTCACTCATTCCTCTCTTACTCTCCCCTTTCATAAGTTTCCTTGCTTCCTTCCTCTGTTCCTGTCCCTTCCCCCTTTCTTTCTTTCTTTCTTTCTTTCTTGCTCTTTTTCTTTCTCTCTTTTACCTTCCCTTCCTCTATTTCTTCTTTTCTTTCTCCTTCCCACCTTCTTCCCTCCCTCCCTCCCTTCACTCATTCCTCTCTTACTCTCCCCTTTCATAAGTTTCCTTGCTTCCTTCCTCTGTTCCTGTCCCTTCCCTCTTTCCTTCCTTCCTTCCCACCCTCCGTCCATTCATTCACCCATTCCTCTCTTGATCGCTTAAAGCCGGTCCCTGGTGCAAAAAGGGTTGGGGACCTCTGTCCTACAGGATTGGGTGGCAGAGAAGTTGAACATATGTAAATTTAAAAGTTTAAGAAAGTTTACAAGTTAAGTGAAAGAAACTTCATTATTCATTTATATGTACATGTACATTTCTTCATTAAAAACATGTCTTTCTGCATAATTTAGACTAACTTTGTGAGTTTTTTGAGGGCTGGAACCAATTAAAATTATTTACATTAATTCCTATGGGGAAAAGTCGTTCGAGATAAGAGCTGCTCGACTTAAGAGCCCAGGTCCGGAACGAATTAAACTCGTATCTCGAGGTACCACTGTAGTTGCAATTTGGTTTTGAAATAATCTAGAAAAATATCTGACTCGCCATTCCTTAATTCACTTAATAATTAGGCTTCCTGGCTGAATCATGTTCCAATAAGTTAGAAAAATTCCAGATTTTTCTGACATTATCCGTTAGCATCTGTCTCTATTAGAGATAGTGTAATCTTCATCCCAAACAGGAAAAAAAATGAAAATAAAAACATTCAGTGTATGCATTAAAGTTTAGAATTTTCAGGAATAGAAGAACACTCAGCCTCTGTCTCAAAGAAACAGATTCAGGTTGAAGATGTAACAGAGTTGAAAGCACCCTGATCCTGCTAAGTCTGGGAAGTTGCTTCAAAATTTATTTATTTATTTGTTCTTTTTTTTTTATGCTGCCCTTCTCCTTAGACTCAGGGCAGCTTGCAACATGTTAGCAATAGCACTTTTTTAACAGAGCCAGCATATTGCCCCCACAATCCGGGTCCTCATTTTACCCACCTCGGAAGGATGGAAGGCTGAGTCAACCTTGAGCAGGTAATGAGATTTGAACCGCTGACCTGCAGATCTATCAGTCAGCTTTAGTGGCCTGCAGTACTGTACTCAACCCACTGCGCCACCTCGATTCATTTATTTACCCTGATTATCATTAGCAAGTTTCCATTTCACAGAAAAATACCTTCCTATGTGAATTGAGACACCTGCTGTCCCAAAACCCCAATTCATCAAAAATACACAATTATAGCTGCCCTTCTGAATCAGATGTTTTGCCCAGGAATTCATTCTTTCTGCACAGATTTGTACAGTATTTGTATTCTTAATCTGGATAGCCCTAATCAGGTTAAGATGAGATTTCAGTTGAGACTCTAAACATCTATGTAATATTAGCATAAAGTTAGGAAAAGAGTTAAAGGGGCATAAAAGCAAAAACCAAACTTGTGTTCATTTTATCTGTTGATTAGAATTATTGTCTGCCCTACAAGTTTTCCCAGACCAAGAAACCAACGCCATATGGGAAGGAACTATTTTTATCATAAAGCTATAGGAGCAGAACCTTACACGTTTCAATGGGCTCCCCCCTCTGCCTTTGTGTGAACGAGGGATGGGCTTGACTCATAGGTGGGTTCTGGATCCTTTTGCTTCTGGTTTGTTCAGGGTCACACTCTGTGCACGCCCACACACCTGCCGCAATCAATAAATAGCTTCTGCCCATGCCCAGCAGCAAAATCCAAGATGGCGGCACCCATGGAGATACCAACAGAACCGACTCTGTGATATCATTGCTGAGTTACTAACAGTTCTAAAGAACCAGTTAGAACTGGTAGGAACCCACCTCTGGGTCTCGACTGAGACATTTGTTCACATTACATTCCTGGCCCAGGCTCAAGCCCCATTTATCTAACCGCTGCCTTGGCAGCTTTTCTTTCACCTGTCATTGTTTCAAGGCCATTCCTTATGGCCTCTTCAGCTATGGAGAGTTTAACATCTATCTCAATAATGCGAAAGAAAGAAAGAAAGAAAGAAAGAAAGAAAGAAAGAAAGGAAGGAGGGAGGGAGGGAGAGACACACAGAGAGAGAGAGAGAGAGAGAGAGAGAGAGAGAGAACTAAAGAAAGAAAGAAAGAAGGAAGGAAGGAAGGCAGAGAGAGAAAGAAAGAAAGAGAGAAAGAAAAAAGAAAGAAAGAAAGAAAGAAAGGAGAGAGGGAGGGAGGGAGAGAGAGAGAGAAAGAAAGAAGGAAGGAAGGAAGGAAGAGAGAGAAAGGAAGAAAGAAAGAAAGAAAGAAAGAAAGAAAGAAAATGCTAAAGCCGCACTGATATTCCAAACAAGGAAATCATCAGGCAGTGGAATGCAATCAAACTTGCAGAATTCTTTTGTTCAATCATATTAAAGGAAGCCAATTGAGAAACTTGTTCTTGTCAGTCTGTCTACCCTTCTCCCGCACCCCTATCACTATATACCGCTGGGAACCATTGTTCAGTTTTCTTACAAATACACTGCTCTGACCAATTCATGTAGTGGAATTCTATTGTATTTTGATACTCACTGGGAGCAGTTCTTAATTCACAAAAGACACACAGAAATACATTTGAGGAGCAAAACATGCATCCAACACATAAATGAATGCAAATGACATTAAAACACCATATATATGAGAAACTGTTTTCAAATGTGCATGTCTAAAAGTAGTGCATAAAATGTGTATTCCGCAGAAGAAAAATGATGATGATTTTCAGGTGGCATTTCAAAAAGATGTTGCATTCTCATGTGGAAGCAGGATACATAATTGTCATATTGGGAAAATGGGAAACAGTCTCCAGACTGTTTTACATTTTTATGTTACCCTTGCTGCTGTCTAGTTTGTATGGTCTCTTGGTTTTATTTTATTTTATTCAATATGTTTTCGCTCAAATTGTATTTGTTTGCCTGTTTCTTTGGGTATGTTTATTATGAACTACTTAGAGAGCTTCAACTATAGGTTAATTTAAAACATTTCACAAATAATACACAAACCAACCTGGGCATATTTAACCACCCCTGAACAATAAAAGCATATGTTTGCCTATCAAGAAGTCAAGAACTGAGGATTAAACCCAAATAGCCCATGTGCATGAAATATTTTTTATCAGATTCCATTATTCCAACCTGAAGTAATAATCATATAAATAATTCATACATATAAAGGGGTCAGTTTCCACCTTGTTGCAGATAACATCCTGAAAAAGACATAAAATGATCACCGAAGTAAGATATCCAGCTGTCATATGTTATCAATTTATTTAATTCAAAGAGACAAGAGTGTGGTGAGGTTCATAAAGTGAAAATATAAGACACTTTATTCAAGACGAATGAAATAGTGTCAAGATATAAAAGGCCAAATAGGTTCACATGGAGAAAGCAGACAATGGGTGCTAAAAAAATAATTCTGGTTTTCAATTAATGGTGCAGAAATATCAGTTGAATACAACTGGCTCAATAAGTTGAGAAATAGAAGAGCAACTTTTAAATGTGGATTTAGTTCACCAGATCAAAACATTCCAGATGTTTCAAATATTTAGTACCCTTTAAATCATTTATTTATTTATTATTTATTATTTGGATTTGTATGCCGCCCCTCTCCGAAGACTCGGGGCGTCCACTCAAACAAAGGCAGGGGTCATTTTTTTTCTGTTAATAGACTCATGTTGTCACATGTAATCACTCTGTAAGAAAAGCTACAAATAATGATAGGAAAATCAAAGTGCAACATGAATTAAACCATCATTTGCATTCTTTCAACCTTTAGGCATCTTTTCTTGATTTTTCTTTGACTCCCCACTCTTCACTTCTCAATCTCCCATGTATCTTCTTCCTCAACCATCAAGGGCCTTTATATGGCCCTGATCGCTAGGGTTATAATATACAATTTGAATAAGAGAAAGAAAAGCAAATTAGCTTGCCAGCTTCAAAGCTTACATGGAGCCTGACTGATCAGTTACTTTTAATGGGAATTAAGAGGGGTGGGTGGGAATGAAATCTGAAGCTTTTGGGTTAATGTATCTGATTTGTATGCCATCTCTTATTCAAGAGCTCAAGGCAGTTTAGAAAACATTCCCTCCTCCCACTTTTTCCTTCACAATCAGAACCCTGAGCTAAATAATCAAAATGCATCAGGCAAAGGTTTGCAGCTCCTGCTGCTACTGGTGCATTGTGCGCACAGGTCTGCAGTTCTGGCATGCACGTGCATGCGTCCGAGGGAGATTTTTCTTCTGCATGTGCGCAGGAAGCAAACTCTCACAAGGGTACACACTGCAAGAGAGACATTTTGGTGATCTTTTTGCTTCCGCTCATGCGCAGAAGCAAAAAGAAAATCACCAAAATCTCATGCACATCCCCTCTCAAGATTTTGCTTCCTGCACATGAGAAAACAGAAAATCTCACTTGGATGGATGCCTGCACACGCCAGAGATACGGAACTGCTAGAGGTACAATGGCGTCGACCGTACCAATAGGAACCCACTACTGAAAAGCATCCACCAAACTTTTGCAGTTGAGGATGGACCTGGACTCTGAAGTTCAGTAGCAGAGGTGGGATTCAGCAGGTTCTGACCAGTTCTGGAGAACCAGTAGCAGAAATTTTGAGTAGTTCAGAGAACCGGTAAATACCATCTCTGACTAACCCCACCCCCATCTATTTTCTACCTCTTGAGTAGTGTTGGGCAAACCCAATGAAGTTTGGGTTTGGCGAACTCACCTGAACTTTGCCGTGAAGTTCGGGTGAGTTCGCCGAACCCAAACCTGAACAGCAGCAAGCCACTGTGGCATCCTTTTCTGTAAAAATATTTTTACAGAAATGGATGCCACAGCGGTGCTGCAAACAAAAGTAGGTGAGGAATCCCACAATGGGATTCTGGGGGTGGGGCTTTGACATTATGGAGACTCCTTCCTCCCCGTTTTGGCCAGCCAGGAAATAGTCTCTGTGACATCAAAGCCCCGCCCCCAGAATCCCAGCACGGGATTTCCCACCTCCTTTTGCTTGCAGTGCTGCAAGCAAAAGGAGGTGGGGAATCCCACGATGGGATTCCTCACTCTCCTCCCGGGTGGCAGCGTTTTGCGGTGTTCAAATGAACGCCAAACCTGAACCCGAACTTTACCCGAACTTTTTTAAAAGTTCGGGTTCAGGTTCGGCATGCCGAATACTGCAAAGTTCGGCACAAGCCCGAACTTTGGAAGTTCGGTTCGCTCAACACTACTCTTGAGTCCCAGCTGATCACAACAAAATGTGTATTTTGCAGCAACCTTCCCCTGGAGTGGGGAGAGAATGGAGATTTTACATTAACCTTCACCTGCTACCCCCACCAAGCCATACTGCGCCCATTAAGCCACGCCCACAGAACCAGTAGTAATGTTTTTTGAATCCTACCCCTGCTCAGTAGTGCCACTCTCCACATCTTAACTGCTAAACCAAAGTGTATCTCTAGACCACTAGACTGCTGACAAATAAAGGTAAAAAATGAGAAAACTGATTTTTTTTCTCCCTTCCTGAAGTATTTTTTCATTTGGGAATCTACTCCTTCAGCTAACTGAAAGAGCTTAGTCATTCAACTGATTGTTTGGTATCTTAGGCAATATTAATGTAAAGCGGCTGGCAAGTTTCAACCACACAACAGAAGCCAGCGAAATGGCAGGAGGCAGTTTCAACTTTTGAAGAAGTTGAGACTGGAAAAGAGATTGAAGGACCAGTCCAGAAGTAACAACCAAGAAAGGCAGTGGGAAGAAAACTGCTACAGTGCATGACATCCAGTGGTGGATTGCTACCGGTTTGCCCTGGATCAGGGTCGTGCATAAGTGCACCAGCATGCCTTCCATCCTCTGTCCTAATATTTCTCTGTTACTAGTAGCATGCATATAAACATTGTTATATCTTTGTATACTACCAATACGTACTTGACAAAATAAATAAATAAAAATAAAATAAATTAATAAACTGGTAGTGGCAGCTATGGGAGGTTCTGCCCCCGCCCCCCCGACACCTCTGTGCATGCACAGAGGCGTTGCACACGTGCTCCCAGTGGCAAATCAGTAGCAAAGATAATTGAAACCCGCTACTGATTGCAAAGACAGCTTTAGTGACTAAGAGATAGGGAATAGTTGAAATGTTTAGGTTTATGATAGTGGCAAATATCAGTAGCTCAAGTGTAGGATGAGAATGGAGGTTCATGCTCTGAGCTTTTGTTTGTTTGTTTGTTTGTTTGTTTGTTTGTTTATTCATTCATTCATTTATTCATTTATTTGTATGCCGCCCCTCTCCGGAGACTCGGAGCGGCTAACAGCAACAATAAAACCGTGTATAATAGTAATCTAATCTATTGTGTTGGTTTCTGAATGTTTCATTATTAGGCTAGGAAACATCTGAGTAAGATGTTACCTAGCCTGGTAATGAAATGTTTAAGTATCTATTTTTAATTATCTATAGCTCTAAGCTCAGTCTATTGTGTAAGGAATAGACCAAGTGAATTGAGTAGTTTAGCACTGAGCTCCTATGTGTTATACTACTCGTGGGTTTAAACAATGTTCCTTAATGATGGTAAAACTATAAAACAAATTCACAACAAGAAGAGCAGGAGGGTTTTCAATTCTTACCCAGAAGGAGAGAATTCACCCATATGAGACCTTTTATGATGAAAGAGTTGGAAGCAAGCTTGGTTGAAATAAGAGCTGAAAGGGTTTGATTGTGAAAAGCAGCTCTAGTATTCTGGACTAGCTTCTGTGCTACAGCAAGTTCTACAAGGGTTGCCCAGAAAGTAGTGCACATTTTTTTCCTCAGCCTACAGTAATGATACGGATGCAAAACATTAGATATACATTATTTGAATTGTCAGGGGTGCATGGGTAAATTTTGCATTTCCTCAAACAGATAGCATAGCTGCAGAAGTGTTTCAAAATGCCGTCTGTAAGTGATGTACGTTACAAGCAGCGTGTCGTCATTGAATTTCTCACTGTGGAGAAAGAAACTGTTGGGAACATTCACAAATGTTTGTGTACAGTTTATGGAGAATCTGCAATCGACAGAAGTACGGTTTAAGGATGCCATTCGCAGAAGGCATTTTGAGATGACGAAGAGGTGATTCGCACACTGCACTTCATGGACAAGGAGTGGTACCTATAGGGCAGGGGTAGGGAACGTTGGCTCTTCTATGACTTATGGACTTCAACTCCCAGAATTCCTGAACCAATCATGCTAGCTCAGGACTTCTGGGAGTTGAAGTCCTCATGTCATAGAAGAGCCAACGTTCCCTACCCCTGCTATAGGGCATACACACCCTTGTGTCTCACTGGAGGAAGGCCATAAAACGGGACAGAGATTACATGGAAAAATGGGGAGTGTAGAAGAAACATCAGTCTTTCTTGTGTGTAAGTTTCATTGTGTTCAATAAATAATTGTTGAAGAAAAAAATGTGGTGCATTACTTTCTGGGCGACCCTCGTACCTTTGCAAGACTTCAAGAATTAGTGTTGGTTATGACCTATAAAGCCCTTCATGGCATCGGACCAGAATATCTCTGGGACTGCCTTCTGCCGCACAAATCCCAGCGACCGGTTAGGTCCCACAGAGTTGGCCTTCTCCGGGTCCCGTCGACTAAACAATGTCATTTGGCGGGACCCAGGAGAAGAGCCTGCTCTGTGGCGGCCCCGACCCTCTGGAACCAGCTCCCCCCAGATATCAGAGTTGCCCCACCTTCCTTGCCTTTCGCAAGCTCCTTAAAACCCACCTCTGTCGTCAGGCATGGGGGAACTGAATTTTTTTCTCTTCCCCCTAGGCTTATAGAATTTATACATGGTATGCTTGTTTGTATGATTGGCCTCTTAAATTGGGGTTTTTTAGATTATTTTTTAATATTATATTTGTTACATTGTCTTTTTTATTGTTGTTAGCCGCACCGAGTCTTCGGAGAGGGGAGGCATACAAATCTAATAAATAAATAAAATATTTATTTATTTATTTATTTATTTATTTATTTATTTATTTATTTATTTATTTATTTGATTTCTATGCTGTTCCTCTCCAAGGACTCGGTGCGGCTCACAATATATAAAATATACAATACATAATGTAATCCAATTAACTAATTAAAAATCTAATTAAAAATACATGGCCGCATGGCGCAGGCACAGTGCTGGAAATTTGCAAACCCCCTCTAAAAAAGCCCAAAACAAGATTGCAGTGCAAATATTGATTAAAAAGTCTTAAAGTTTAAGCCCAATGGCTATACTTCATATTCTATCATTAGCTATCACATTTTGTTTCCACGATCTCAGGGAAGCAAGCACGTCCTCTTTTATTATCCTCTTTTATATTCAAACAGCCGTATGAAGTTGATTAGACCAAAGGAAAACGAGTGACCCAGAGTTACCTCAAACGCAACAGGAACCACAGCTCTTCCATATAAAGTTGGCATGCTTTAATTTAAAGTTTCACTTCTTTGTGAGATCCCCACCCCGCACATACACACACATACTGTTCTTTTTCCAAAGAGGACTGGCTTGCCTCTTTTTAAAAAAACAAACAAACAAACACGTACACACAAACCAAATTGTAACTTCAAAATAACATTGCTCCTCGTTTGCCTGTATCCAAAACTGGCTGAGAGCCAACCTTTGTCAGTTTCACTCCATACTAGAAACCTGTATACCCTGCTGTCATTTCAGGCAGATTAGACCTTGGGGAGTGAGAAAAACTGGAGTTGTGCCAACTCCCTTCAGGAAACAGCTCCTGCCTTTCAAAAAGAAAGTTGGTACCTCCCATTAAGAGAAATTAAAAGCATAATCTTGCACATTGTTCAGAATATAAGACCCATTAAGTTCAACGGGACTGACACTTGGAGATGTGAATGTGGGAGTGAAGTCTTAAGTAAATAATTGGGGATATGAAGGCTGAGCTCCAGCAAAAAATTGGTGTTTTTTTAAAAAAAATCCTAGCTTCATTTGAATTTTTTCTTAGTTTTTTTAAAAAATCATTCTAATCAAAAGTTTTCCTTTATTTTTTAAAAATGGAGTAAGAATGTAAGACCGTAAAAGATCTATAAAACAAAAAACAATGTTTTTGACCCCTCCGGTTAAGGTCTTACATTCTTATTCTCTTTTTTAAAAAAATAAAGGAGGCTGCATCATAGCTATAAGAAGAAGAATGGATTATTCTCGCTGTATCATAACCTTACTTCTTACATACGGGATGAGATTTTACTTGTCTAAGTATATTTTTTTCATCTACTAAGTTAAAACTTCGTATATAAAATGTCTAAAACTCATTTCCACATTTCTAAAGAATCCTTCAGCAGGGATTACTTGATATCAATTTAATTCAATCAGCTGGATTTGTGTTTGCCTTTACTGGCATGAAAGCTGAAATAGCTTAAACCCTGTTTTAAAAAAAGATTGGAAGATGTATTTCTGCATGGATTTGATTTAACCAAATATGCTGACATGAAGACTATTTTGTAACATTACATATCCCAGTTTACCCATGCCTGAAAGGTATATCTCAGATGTTTTAATAGATTTCATTTAGAAGATTTATACTCACTTTTCCCCCCTTTTATTTTACCATTTAACTTTTGTTTCAATGTTTCCCCACAAATGGTGAAAAACGAAGTACAGACAAGGAACCATCATAATGTTGGAGTTAACATTATAAATATGGAATTATAAATGTGAAACGTTTTCTGGTTTAAAAGATAAATCTGGTAGTAAATGCATGCAGTCCAGCAGGGAAAAAGAGGGCTGGTCTCTCCTGATGGTGCTCCCCCTTGTGCATCTTCCCTGGTCCTCATGCCTGCTGCCTTGGTCTCCTAGTTGCTCCATGAGTGGTCCAGGGGAGCCGCTGTGCCCGCCTCGCCAGCCACTTGACATTTATCCACATGGCTCAGAATACTGCACATAAAATGGCCCTTCTTGATTCTTCCCACAAGAAATCTGTAAAAGAGTGACTGGCCCAAAGTCACCCAGTATACTTCCATGGAACTGAACCTGGGTCTCTGAGGTCTTAATCTAATCCCCTAGCCACTATATCATATTTTACATACAAGTTAGCCTTTATATTTTTATATTTCCCTTAGTTTATCTTCTTGCTAGAGAGCCATGGTGGCACAGTGGTTAGTATTGCAGGCTAACACTGCCGACACTGGAGTTTGTCCTCATAAAATAAAGGTTGACTCACCTTCCATCCTTCTGAGGTTGGTAAATGAGGACCCAGATTGTAGAGGCAATATGATGACCCTGTGAACTGCTCAGAGAGTGTTGTAAAGCACTACAAGCAGTATATGTCCACGTCCTCCTCCTCTTCTTCTTCTTCTTCTTTCTTCTTTGTCTTCCTATCCTCCTATTTATTATTATTATTATTATTATTATTATTATTATTATTATTATTATTATTATTGTTATTATTATCTTCTTCTCCTTCCTCTTCTTCTTCCTCATCCTCTTTCTCTTTTCTTTGGTCTCCTTCTCCCCCTTCTCCTCCTTCTTCTCCTCCTTTTCCTCTATCCCCCATCCCTTTGAATCAGATGAGTGCGTCAACAAATTCTTGTAGTTTTCTTGGCAATTTTAAGGGGAGTGGTTTGCCTTGTCCTACTTCCTTGGGCTGACAGAAAGCAACTCAACTAAGGTCACCCAGCTGGCTTTACACCTAAGCTGAGACCAGAATACATGGTCTCCTGGTTCTAGCCTGATGTCTTAACCACTACACCAACCTGACCGTCATCCTATATAATGAATCAAGTCACCATTTTATTGCCTTTATCTATTCCTGCTGATCGTCATTTATTTGTCTTCTCCATGTATTATTACCTTTTGTATTAAAATCGTGATTTCCTTCCCCATATCTTCAATTCTTTGTTTTAATTAGATTAATTGCTATTGTTTACCCTGGTATTTCCATTGTGCCTCTCTGGGTGGTACATGTATGGTTACGAGGTTAAACCTTGTTCTTTAGCTCTTCATGGCTATGGCTAGCCGGGAATTTTACAAAGGCTTTGAATGCTGTGAACGGCAATGGATTTGTAAAAAACCTGCTCATTTCAGTAGACAGAAACAACAAAGAAAATTGACTTTGTCATGCTCATCGTGGTAACTGAAATATCTGAACTGCTCTTTAGGGGAAGAAAATGCAAACATGTAGCTTGGAAACTATAATAAACAAGCATGTAATGAATCTCCTTCAATAGATGAATGAATGAATGAATGAAGGAAGGAAGGAAGGAACGAACGAACGAACGAACAAACAAACAAACAAACAAACAAACAAACATCCCTTCCCTGTTTCCAGTTGTTCAGCATTTGCATCATATTTTTCAATCTTAACACTTGCAGAAGGGGGGGGGTTGAAAGTATTTGTAAAAATAAGTCAAAACAGAGTGACAAAGGTTTGAATCAATATCCACAGGACTTTCACAAGCCTTGTATTACCTACCTTCTTTTTTTGCCTCCAAAACCAGTGGTGTGATGTGTTACATTTAATTAATTAAAAAATAAAATCTGTGTCAAAAAGGGTCTTTTAAAAAAAAATTTTTTTGCTAGGTTCATACCGTATGGTGCCAGAAAAAAAATTCTGGAGCAAATTTTGGCAGCATCGGACACTGAATCATCTTCTTGAAATGTACTTTTAAGAATTGTTATCTGTTCTTGCTCTTTTCTGTCAACATAATCTTCAATCTAAAACATGCAAGGGAAGCAGAAAGAGAAGAATTGGTTGGTTTGCACATAATTAGGTTTTATCAATTATTCAAAATGGTAGCCAATTTAATGTTCAATTCAAAACTGTACAAATGTACATAATTTTTCCTATCATCACATGTCAGTTCCCAGTGAATGCAGTGAATGCAGTGAATGCCACCAGAAGTCTGGTTTCCTTTTCTATACATACTCCACACAACATAAACTTTTTCTCTCGGCATATACCCTTCCTTACAAGAATCACTATGGATGCCACTCAGTGGTAATAAATTGAAATAGTACCTTTGGGTGTCCAAAATAATTAGAACAGGGAGGAAGCTAACCAACAGATTGCAAAAACACAAGCAAATGGTCAGACAAGGAAACCCAAACTCATTAATAGCCTCACACTGCATTGAACAAGGACATAACTAACATTGTTGGACGAGCAGGCACATAACAGCCAGAGAAATGATTGAAAACCTGTAAAACGGGCCCCTAGACAGTCAACAGGCGTGCTGATTTATCACTAACTAATCAGGTACTTAGAACTAGAGGACTTGGCAGCACAAGGAAACAAGAGTCAATGACTTAATAGCTAGCCATCAACAACAACAAAAAAGTCATACATAACCAGGTATCACACGAGGATGGGTTCCAGCATGAGTCCAAGAGCTTGGCAGACTAAACCTCTGGTCATGGTACTAATCCAGATTGGATCCTGGATCCAATTAACATTATAGCAACATTATTCTGGGTCACATATACTCATGCAAAATAATTAACTTTGAATAAAATCATATCTAAATTTCTCTTATAGCAAAATTATTTTCTCCTTGTTGTTGCTCTACATCCTGATATTATTTCATTCACTCATTTCATTCATTTATTGGATTTATATGCCGCCCCTCTCCGAAAACTCGGGGCGGCATATATTTGTGATTTTCTAATAAGATAACCCCTTGGCATAAAAAATCCAGGGCTAATTCATAGTTGAGAAGCTTTAGAGTTTATGGGAAAAGAGGCCTCATACAGTCACAATTCCACTTACTACAATCTTTCAAATATTTTAAACCTGTAATAGAATAAAACAACATCATCAGAATAAAGAAGCAATGATAAAGATGGATACATAAATAAAATGGGGTGGGGGAGGATTCATAATATACTTTGGAAGAATACTGTAAGTCTGTGAGATCATTCTAAGCTTTACTACTACTACTGTTGACTTTTTATATGCACTATTTATATCATGGATGGTTGCACTTGCCATTTTTCCAAAGAAAGTCTGCAGAGTCAGCTGCCTATTTTTCCTTCTTAACTCTTGTTGTCTTCAATTTCTCACTAGCCTGTTGGCGAGCACAAACAAGAATTCATTTGACCTCAGTGAGCTCACACCTACCGGTACTAGTTCAACACTAACAGCAGAAAAAAATCCCAGAGAAATGGATAAAAATATCTGACTAAACTGTCCTTCAAGCAACATTGATGTATTTGTTTTGTTTCACCCAAAGTTTTGGGAACCAGCATCAGAGTATCAGATCCCTGCATCATTTAAACTTAGGTTAAGCTCAGCAATACAGCATGCTCAACTGCAGCATGTGCAAACTTGATAGCATGTGCAACAGTTTTGAAATGATGCTCAGTTAGCAGAGGTAATACAGTGTATAGCAGGGGTGTGGCCTGTGACCTGCATGAGTGACCCAGTTCTGCAAATGAAAAATCATCACAAAACATCACATGATGGCAACATGATGCTGCAAGTTTGACACCCATGGTTTAGAACAGTAGTTCTCAACCACTCTAATGCTGCAACCCCTTAATACAGTTTAAGTTTAAGTTGAATCAGATTTGTATGCCGCCCCTCTCCGCAGACTCGGGGCGGCTCACAGCAATAACAATACAATGTAAAACAAATCTAATATTTAAGTTAATTTTAAAAACACCACAAATTAAAACCAATCATACATACTAGCGTACTATGCATACATTTTATAAGCCTAGGGGGAGGGAACAAGTCAATTCCCCCATGCCTGACGACAGAGGTGGGTTTTAAGAAGCTTACGAAAGGCTAGGAGGGTGGAGGCAACTCTGATATCTGGGGGGAGTTGGTTCCAAAGGGTCGGGGCCGCCACAGAGAAGGCTCTTCCCCTGGGTCCCGCCAAACGACATTGTTTAGTTGATGGGACCCGGAGAAGGCCAACTCTGTGGGATCTAACTGGTCGCTGGGATTCGTGCGGCAGAAGGCGGTCCCAGAGATATTCTGGTCCAGTGCCATGAAGGGCTTTATAGGTCATAACCAACGCTTTGAATTGTGACCGGAAACTGATCGGCAACCAATGCAGACTGCGGAGTGTTGGTGTGACATGGGCATATTTAGGAAAGCCCATGATAGCTCTCGCAGCTGCATTCTGCACGATCTGAAGTTTCCGAACACTTTTCAAAGGTAGCCCCATGTAGAGAGCATTACAGTACTCGAGCCTCGAGGTGATGAGGGCATGAGTGACTGTGAGCAGTTACTCCCGGTCCAAATAGGGCCACAACTGGTGCACCAGGCGAACCTGGGCAAACGCCCCCCTCACCACAGCTGAAAGATGTTTCTCTAATGTGAGCTGTGGATCGAGGAGGACGCCCAAGTTGCGAACCCTCTCTGAGGGGGTTAGTTACTCCCCCCGCCAGGGTGATGGACGGACAGATGGAATTGTCCTTGGGAGGCAAAACCCACAGCCACTCCGTGTTATCCGGGTTGAATTTGAGTCTGTTGACACCCATCCAGACCCCAACAGCCTCCAGGCATCGGCACATCAGTTCCTCCTCTTGTGGTGACCCCAACCATAAGTCTAGCGTCAATTCTCCCAACAGAGCTTTAAGCTGATTGGCAGGAAGGTCAGAGGGGCACCCCCACTGTAAATGCCTGATTAGTTGGATTGTAAAAATATGTTCCAAGGCATCAGAATGGAAGTATTTAGTTCCTAATACCATGGGAAATTTGTCCTTTCCCATGGTCTTAGGTGATCCCTGTGAAACTGTCATTCAACCCTCAGGTTGAGAACCACTGGTGTAGAGGATAAGGTATTCGGCTAGAAACTGGGAGATTGAGTTCAAATCCTACCTTAGGCACAAAACCAGCTGCTGACCTTGTGTAGTCTCTGTCTCAGCCTATGAAGGAGGCCAAGGCAACATCACATCTGAAAAAAACATGCCAAGCAAACTGCAGGGAATAGTTCAGGCAATCATCAGGAGTCAAAAACTAAGTTGAAGGCATTAAAAAAAGAAAATAAATATTGATAGTTAATTGATTATGTTACTATTTTAAAGAAATTGTGGGAATAAATTGTTTGCTGGTATGGGAAGATATCTTTTTGGGAGATGTTTTTTCTCTTTCTTTTTTTATTCCTGATATTACATACAGTACGCATGCATGGTGGAATAATAATTTAGCAAGCACAATAAGCAACCATTCAATTCTTCCAGAAATATGTAGTATTTGTTTCAAAAAGATCAACAAATATATCAGCCTCATCTTTATTAAAAGTGTACCTTCATAAAAGCATGCAAACTGAAAAACATTTGCCTCAGCAATTGTTTGGTCTCATGGATTTTTTTCCTCATTCTCGTGGAAACTCAGTTTTTGGGGATCATGCTAGACAAATTGGTGTGCTAAAAATTTCTGGCAACAAATCAAATTTACACAAGGTATCTTCATGTTTTGTTGAAGAAGATTCTTGAGAGTCCCTTGAACTGCAAGGAGATCAAATCAGTCAACCCCAATTGTTCTTTGGAAGGACAGATACTGAAGTTGACGCTCAAATACTTTGGCCACCTAATGAAAAGAGAGGATTCATTGGAAAAGGTCACTGAAGCAAAAGGAGGCAGGGATGGCCAAGGATGAGATAGTTAGATAGTGGCATCAATACAGTGAGCATGGGTTTATTTATTTATTTATTTGTCTGTCTGTCTGCCTGCCTGCCTGGCTGCCTGCCTATTTACCTATCTATCTATCTATCTATCTATCTATCTATCTATCTATCTATCTATCTATCTATCTATCTATCTACCTACCTACCTACCTTATTTGTTTGTTTGTTTGTTTGTTTGTTTGTTTTTTTATATGCCGCCCCTCTCCGAAGACTCGGGGCGGCTAACAACAATAAAGAAGACAATGTAACAAATCTAATATTAAAAAATAATCTAAAACCCCCCCAAAAACCCAATTTTATGGTGGAAGGCATAGCATGGGGTCCATAGGGTCACAGAGATTGAGCACAACTTAGCAACAAAACAATGCACTCATCAGGTGTGGGTTCCACTTACCTTTTCTCCTGTTAGGCATCATTATGGAATGCGCAGCGGATTCTTTGCCAGTATGGACAGTCAGCCATTGCTGCTGGTTTGGTGAGCAGGGTCAAGTTTCCCTGCCGGTATGAACCAGCAGCAATCCACCACTGGTACTCAGCTACAGTTGGGGTTCTGCTATATAAGTAGGAAGATCTGACTGGAGTAGTTGAAATGAGTTGCGTAGGATCTCTTACAAAGTTTAAATTAAAGCAATAACAATCTTGTAAATGCACAATAAGATTGCTCTGCACTGTAATATGCCAAACATAACATACATGATTATTAAAAGGCAAAAAACAGCCTGGATAAAGCACTAGAAATAGTATACACATGTGCCAAAGATATATATTGGAGTAGATTTGTGAGGTCAGCCAAAACAGATTCTGACACATGACCAAAATTAGTAGTGAGCAGATTCAGCTTTCTCCAGCCAAAGATGCAAATATTAAAAATATTTATTTGTGAAAGATATATCTGAAAGTAACTTATTTAATGTAAGAAATGTTTTCAAGTAGTTGGGTTAAAAATAAAGAAAATAAATTGTCCTAAGGAACACAGGGAAAAATTTTAAAGCCAGCCTCATGGAAAATTGATATTTAAAAGATGACCTTCAAAAAAATTGGAATTTGTGGGAGCAACTATGTTCAGATACCGATTCACAAAATTCTGCACTTTATAGAATGCGGCAGACAATAAATTGTAATTGGGGAGGGAGGTGCTTCACTAAAATAGGTAATTTACTGAATGTATGAAAATTGCTGATATGTCATTGGAAATGTTGAGATTCAAAGGGACAGAGAAAGAGAGAGTAGGGTGGGTAAGAAAAATACTGCAGACAAATGTTTTGCTCGTGCTTTTAAGCCTTCTCCAAATTAGTTGCTTTTTACAAAATTCAGATGACTTATTTTGTAAAGAGCAGTTAGCAGTCATAGGCATTTAGGCTTTCTTCTGTCCTTTAGGCCCTTAAGGAACATGTTCTGTTGGCTTGATTAAACGGACTAAATATTTATATGCTAAATAAAGGCTGCTATAATCAGACTATGATTAGACATTTATGTGGCCCTGTGGGCTGTGAAGTATAACCAACATATAAAAAGATAAATGTGGCTTCCACTCGAATTTGGCTGGAAAATGAATGAGCTCTTGTGTTGCTGGCATCTAGTTGAGATGCAGCATCCAAACCTCCAGACTAAATCCAGATATCCCTAGGAAATTTGGATGCCTGTCTAGAGAATTCTTCATTCCTTGGTCCTATTTCTCTCTTTAAAGAGACTATTGTTTCTTTGCTAGGGCAGGAAAGAAATTTGCCTACAAAATTGTGTGATGATGGCTGAAGGAGGACACACAGCTGCAAACGAATTTCCAAAGCCTTGGGGTAACATTTACAAATTAGCAACCCTTGTCTATCCAGATATTAATTTGCCATGTTTTCCCCTTGAGGTTTTGGACAGGACTGACTTATTTTGTGGTTTACTTTCTCTGTGATTGCCTGTCTTTTAAGATTAGGGCTATACTTTTTAAAAGTTACTAGAACTTCTCAGGTTTGTGGCCTGTCAGGGGAAGGCTAATACAAGTTTTTCCCTGCTTCCCCACCACACAGCAACTTCTAGAAGTCTTGTTCCACATAGTCAAAATGCCAGAATGAAAAAATCTCAACCAAATACAGTGGACAATCTGGACAGTGCATGGTCACATCCCCTTCCCCAGTTCTGAGTTGCACAGTGTGAATAAGAATGTAATTGCTTTTATTTTTGACTGGATTCAAAAGCAGCCTTACCACAAGAACTTTTTAAATGATTTTTCAAAAGCAAGAGAGAAAATTTTGGAATGCTGTTTAGTCATCCAGAAAATGACCACCCTTAGCCTTCTGGGGATTTCCTCTTTCCATTTTCTTATAGACTCATTCTTGTTTTTCTATTATTGTCATTTTGCAGTCATAGGTTCTATCCTAAAATACGAGGGTTATCCAGAAAGTAAGGTGACAAGGCATGTAGCTCTCACGGGGAATGTTCATGGGGGAAGTTGGTATTAGTATCGTATAGCGGGAAGCCAGCGGAAGCAAACAAGCAATGCCAGTGGTCAGTAGATCATCGACTGGCCTTGAAGGTTAGGGATGAGCATCCTCATTCCGTTTCCCTCCAAGTGCGAAGTGCGCGCTGTAATACACTACCTGAATGCTAAGGAGTATGAACGCTACTGCATTTCATCACAAAATCTCGAGTCTACGGAGAGGGGTGGCATACAAATCTAATAAATAAATAAATAAATAAATAAATAAATAAATAAATGAATGAATGAATGAATGAATGAATGAATGAACGAACGAACGAACGAACAAACAAACAAACAAACAAACAAACAAACAAACAAACAAACAAACAAACAAACAAATAAAATCATTACAGTTTATGGAGAGGTTGTCAAGACAGCATGTGACAAAATGGGTATGGAATTTCAATTTCAGAAGGATGGAAATTCACAATGAAGACAGAAGTGAACGGCCGTCTGTTGTGACTGATGATGTAGTGCAGAAAATTGAAGAAAATCTTCTCTCTGATCACCGTTCAACAATTTTTCAAGATTTTTCTCGCCATAAACTGAAATGATTTCGTGATGAATCACAGCAGCGTTCATGCCCTTAGCATTCGGGTAGCCTATTACAGCGTGCACTTTGCACTTGGTGGGAAACAAGGGACGCTCATCTCTAACCTTCCCCACAATGCCAGTCGATGATCTACTGACCATTGGCACTGCTCATTCACTTCTGCTGGCTTCCTACTACACAATAGCAATACCAACTTCCCCCGCAAACATTCCCCATGAGAGCTATGTGCCTTGTAACCTTACTTTCCGGATAATCCTCATAGAATAGAATGTTCAGTTAAGAATAATCAATCAAGTAACCCAGATTAGAACATGTAAGCAAGCAGTCCAAAATGAAGTGTAAAGATTGAACCATAACTTAATAATTCATTTGCTCCTTCCTTAATGAGGAATAAACCTCTGAAGACTAAAATGGCAACTGTTTGCTCACATTACTGCTGAGAATTGGTAGTATTTGCCCTAATTATATTGGGGTTCTTTGCTGTTCATTGTTTGTTCATCACCCAGAGTCAAAATTATTCAATTGGGCAGTCATATAAACGTAAGACAATAAACAAGGAAGTCCAAATTCCTCTGAAAAATTCAGAATTTCACAAAGGCATGATACAGACTCATCTTTTTTGCAGCCATCAAACTCTTAAAAATTCCTGACATGGTTCTTAATTATCAAAAGATTGGGGCTTTTTTTCTTCTATTGATCCACTTTCATTGAGTCTGAAATTTGTAATAAATAATATTTTTTTCAAATTTTCAATAGAATAGAACAGAACATGATTGGACATACAAGGAATTTGTCTTGGTGCATATGCTCTCAGTGTATATAAAAGTTTGTAAAGAGTCATAAGGTACAACACTTATTGATAGTCTGGGTAGAAATAAGCAATCAAATCATTTTAGGAACCAGTCAATATAAATTGTAAGGATAAAAGCAACAAAGTTCCAGTCATACAGTCCTTTGTGGGAGAAAATGGGTGATGGAAATGATGATAAATGGATATAATTTTATTGTGAATAAAATCCAGCAAAACAGACACACAAATGCAAAAAAAACCCAAAACCCAAAACTCAAGCAACAGCTGGGACGTGGCCTTTAGGAAGCATCTAAAAGCTTTCATCATGTCACACATATGGAGATGCAGAGATGTTAATTTCCCAGGTAGCAAGGAAAAATATGCTTTTGGCTCCTTAACTGGGCATAACTTTGTGGGTCACATCTTCCACCTTTCTGGATTTTTCTAAGTTCTATAGCAAATGTGCTGCACATCAGAAGAACAAGAACATCACGAAGGTTGTTCAGTGTGCTAAATCTACAGCACAGTGACACTCAAGAATGCCAGTGATGTTCAGTTTATAGTCAAGGTTTTCTTGATGAAGTTGGCCTCAGAATATCTAAGCTGCCTAACGAATGTTGGCATTTGGCTTAACTTGCTTGTAGTGCGCCAGAACTAAGCCTGTCATTACTGTTTCTGTAAGGCTACATAAATGTAAACTAAAATGTGTTTATCTGAAATTGCATTGCCCCGTGACAAAATGAAAGTTACATTTGCTTTTGTTGTATTTTTCCCCAACTGCCGAATTAAATGAAAAACGGAGCAGAAATTCTGAGTCATCAGGAAAAGCCAACCAACAGAGCCAAAATTCCACTGCTGGATCCCTTTTTGAAAAGACTCTTCAGCAATAGCAACAATTGCTAATTGGAAAATCTAGCAGAAGAAAAATGTTCCCGACCCAAAGAAGAGAAATTGCTTTCTGACAAATTCCACTCTAAACCTGGAACAAGAAAATACTTATCCTTTTCACAAAAGCCATAGTATTTCTCTCCATAACACCGTTAAGAAATAAACCACTTCTTCATAACAATTCATCACTATCCTTATTTTTTAGCTTTCTGGAAGGTTGTGAAGACTTGTCCTTACCCCAAGCATTGGGTGAGGATGAGGGTGACCTGTAATGATGTTTGGGCTAGTTTCTGGGAGAAGGATATTCAACTCTAATTTACCGAATGTTGTGAATTTCCTAGAATCATTGTGTGAAATAGATGGTCATACAATGTAAATGAATAAGTAAATAATTCCAGACCTCCCTGCCTTAATTCATGTATGAAATAACTTTGTATGACCTGACTCGAACCGCACCAAACTTGACTGTAAAAAATATGATTTCAACAATCGAGTTATCGAAGCGTGGAACTCATTGCCGGACTCAATTGTGTCAACCCCTAACCCCAAACATTTCTCCCTTAGACTCTCCACGATTGACCTCTCCAGGTTCCTAAGAGGCCACTAAGGGGCGTACATAAGTGCACTGGTGTGCCTTTCGTCCCCTGTCCAATTGTCTTTCCTTTCTCTCACTTATCATATATATTTTCTTTCTTTCATATATCCTCTCCTCTAAGTTCACTTTACCCTTATATATATTACTACATGTCTATTTTTCTTCCAATGTATTTGTGTATTGGACAAATGAATAAATAAAAATAAATAAATAAATAAAATTGCTTCTAAATTAGAACTTGTGCAACTTAATGCATCATATATTCGGCAGGGATCCTCAAACTTAGCAACTTTAAGACTTGTGGACTTCAACTCCCAGAATTCTTCAGTTAGACAAGTTTGAAGACCTCTGGATTAGGGGCAGCGGTGGGTTGCTCTCAGTTCAGCCCGATAGTAAAGGGTTTTAGAACCAGCTACTGATTAGAGGTAATCCTCAATTTATGACCACAATTGAACCCAAAACATCTGTTGTTAAATGAGACATTTAAGTGAGTTTTCCCCCATTTTAGTTTCTTGCCACAGTTGTTAACTGAATCTGACTTCCCCATTTACTTTGCTAGACAGAAGGTCACAAAAGGTGATCACGTGACCTTGAGACACAGCAATGGTCATAAATATGAATCAATTGCCAAGCGTCTGAACTTTGATCAAACAATCATTGGGATGCTGCAAAAGTCATAACTGTGAAAAATGGTCCTAAGTAACTTTTTTTCAGTGCTGTTGTAACTTTGAACAGTCGTTAAACGAACTTATGCAAGTTTAGTATGTAACTTTACAATTTTCACACTGAGGAGTCTTTCCAAATAGATATTAGTAGACTTTTTGAATTATGTGCTCATCTTTGCCTCAACTGAGCCTGGCAAATCACTCTATTGTACTTGAAGGAAATTTGAGATTTGATTGCTTTTGCATTCCTAGTTTAAGCAAGCTTCAGAGTGTAGCTTTGTCATTGTAAATCATCACTCATCATCATTATCTGTTTATTCAAACACAAATTTTCCAAGTCTGAGGCAATAAATACAACAATTTAAACATACTATGAATGATTACCAAAAATCATCATGTCAATAAGTAAATGCAAAACAAGAATAGCAATCTGTAAAATTTTATGTGGGAAAACGTATGTACATACATACCATTCATGCTATTCTCCTTTAGAGTAACCATCCTTATTCAGACCCTAAGAAATAATAAACTAAAGAAATGAAAGGGATGGGATAAGAAAAGGAAGTAGATTTAAATCAAGTTTATACCAAAACCATTCACCACTCCATACCTTGTATTCTTCTAATCCGTTCTTGCTCCCACCATCTCAGTACACTAATTCACATATTAATCAACTACTACTTCTTTTTGAGGATTTCTGTTAAAAAGTGCTATTGCTAGCATATTGTAATCCACCCTGAGTTTAAGGAGAAGGACGGCATAAAAAAAATCAAATAAATAAATAAATTTCACCAATGACATCCAACCAGTAATGGATAGAATGAATCAATCTGAAGAACTGGAGACTATATCGAATATACAATGAAAATCTGAAGAAATTTGTTTAATGCCTATATACATTAAAAAATAAATAAGCAACAATAATTGAAATCACTCCTGCCTCTTTTAATTTTAGTCAATCCTTGTTTTCCTTGACTACATTGCTGACAATTAATTGGTAGACAATTGGTAGAGTTCCTTTGGTAGTCAATTATACAGCTATGTAAACTCTGTGGTAGATTAAAAGAAGACCAAATATCATCACTGCCAAGGATGTATATAATGCTAGAATTTTCAAGTGATAAGGAGCCATCTGAATGCAGATTGATGTCAAAGATCAGGTGACAGAAACATTAAAGGCTTGCTATAGCCAAGCCTCATTTTGTTCCTCTGAAAAATCACACATGTTTTTGAGAGCCAGTTTAGCCTAGCGGTTAAGACAGCATGATTTAGGGGTGTGGATAAGCTAATTTTCTTGAATATTAGAATTTTGCAAGCTTAGGGTTTTTATCTGTATCAGAAATTCTGAAGGAGTTTCTAAGGTATTATTGTTTCTGCTATAATTAAAAAGACAAGAGTTAATGCATTCTTAGGGTGTACAGTATACGGTTTTACTTTGCCCCTTTGCTTCAATGTCTGCATGAACTCATAAAGGAAAATATATCCAGATGTCAACAGCATGTTGATGATACATAGCACTTTTTCTACTTCTGCAAATAACAGAATAACAGAGTTGGAAGGGATCTTGGAGGTCTTCTAGCCCAACCCCTTGCTTAGGCAGCAAACCCTACACCAGTTTAGACAAATGATCATCCAGCCTCTTTTTAAAAACTTCCAGTGTTGGAGCATTCACAACTTCTGGAGGCAAGTTGCTCCACAATCAATTGTTATAATTGTCAGGAAATTTCTCCTTAGTTCTAGGTTGCTTTTCTCCTCAATTAGTTTTCATTGCTTCTTGTCCTTCTCTCAGGTGCTTTGGAGAATATATTTATATATTATATTATACATATTTATTAGATTTGTATGCTGCCCCTCTCCGAAGACTCCCTCTTGTTTGTTTGACTCCCTCTTCTTAGTTGCAGCCCCTGAGATATTAGAACCCTGCTGTCATATCTCTCCAGGTCCTTCTTTTCATTAAACTAGACATACCCAGTTCCTGCAACCGTTCTTCATATATTTCAGCTTCCTTGGATAAGTTTATTTATTTATGTAAGAATATATATATAGCCATCCATCTCACTCTCTGCGAAAGAGAGAGAAAGAGAGGGAGAGAGGGAGGGAGGGAGGATCATTCTGCATCAGAAACTAATGCTGTTAATCTTTAACAATAATTTAAACTTTCATTATAATTTATAATGCTTCATTACTTCTTACCCCAACACCTTTGATTTTGCAATGGGGGGCACACCATAAAGACCCTTAAAATGAATTTACAAAATATTGATTAACTATTCTTCAATCCAAACATAAATCTAAGTATGGGAGCGGGGAATGAAATATTACAGAAACATTATATATAAATACAAAATAATACCTTCCACGTTCTAAATATCCTCAGGTTATTTTAAAAAGAAGTAATATTTCCAGGTAAGTAACCTTGATTCCTTCCCTTCTAACTCTCAGTATCAAGACCTTCACTGTATGTGCCTGTTGCCACAACAAATAGAGATATGCTTACATGTGAAAAAAAGGGGGCTGCAGTACTTAACAAAATTTCCATGCATTTTGTAAGATCTGGGAAAGTCCAAAATTGCAAAACTTGTGTTAGAGAAAGTTACATCACTGACTTAATGCTAGGCATCGAGGATTTTTCTTTCTTTTTTTTTGGGGGGGGGAGAGGGGGGCAAATACTAGCCCTGGTCTAGCATTTAAAACACAGTGACATCCTGCTAGTTAGAAGAGGGAGAGCCTGGTCATTTTTTTAACTGTATTATCTAGCTTTACAAATTAGTTCAGAAATGGTCCCATGCTATTTACACGAATAGCCTAGTCACTTTCTACGCTAGCAACCACTGCCTTTAAAAAACATCTACCTAGTTGTTGTTTGGGTTGGAGAGAGGGTGTGTTATTGTTGTGTGTTACTCCTGACACTAATAAATAATCAATGACGAAAGAGTTCAGCCTCATTTCTAGGAATTATCGAGATAGAAAACAGGAATGAAAAATAAAGGAATGAAAATAAAGGGAGAACTTAGATCTCAAATACGTATTTACTATTCGAACAACATTGTTTTTGCTGTTCTTTTTAAGTAACAATGAATGTTGAACCATACATTGGAGAGCTTAGTATGATGTATTGAGTTCAAAATAACGACTGTTATTATGTTACAAAATCACTGAACACATTTTGCCATTTATCAATACCACACTTAGCTTTAATTGTTCAATTCAAGCAACTTTATGTTCATTAACATATCTGAAATTATAGTTATAATTGATATAAACCTTTATTTGTCTTATCTTTAAGGTTTAAGTTATCTAAATCTCTATAATTGCAAATGTATTAACAATTTCTAGATTGTATTGTATAAACTTTGCTGGATCCAGCTAATATTTGCATTTTATAATGGATTGCTTGCTTTTTGTAATACAATAAGCAATTAAATTTAAAAATGTAAAATAGATTTTGGAGTTTGCAAAATGTAAATGAAAAATGACCCACAAGAAAAGAGGAAATACAAAGTTTTTCTTTAGGGGATGACTCTATAAACAAGCATGAAGGATCTGTAGAATGACTGAAACAATAATTCTGTAATGTTATCTGTACTCATTTAGAAACTGATAACTGATGATAGGTAGGTAGGTTAGGTAGGTAGGTAGGTAGGTAGGTAGGTAGGTAGGTAGATAGATAGATAGATAGATAGATAGATTGTACTGTGCTGTGCTGTGCTGTGCTGTGCTGTGCTGTGCTGTGCTGTGCTATGCTATACTATACTATACTATACTATACTATACTATACTATACTATACTATACTATACTATACTATACTATACTATACTATACTCAGCAGTGGGCTATGAGCCGGAACGCTAAATTGTGCTCACAGCCATGGATCGCAGGTACAGTGATCCCTCGATTTTCGTGGTCTCGATCTTCGCGAAACGGCTATGCCACGGTTTTTCAAAAAATAATAATTTAAAAATAGTCCGCGGTTTTTTTTCTATATCACGGTTTTTCCCGCCCGATGACGTCATACGTCATCACCAAACTGACGTGTGCCATTGCTGATTGGCCGAAATCTTCTATGTTTCTATGGACGTGGGGGGGTTTTTTGGGGGGGGGGACGCACGAGCTGCCGGAGCCTCCTTTTGTTGCAAATCTGCCTCCGTGTTTCCCTAGTCCAACAAAGCTCAACCAACGCTACTAAGGCTTTCTCAAGCCCGCCTTCTCTCTCTCTACTGTTGCCAGGTACGTTTACCTTTCCCAACACTTTCCCGCGGCAGTATCTCCTTCCCGTGGTGGGGTCGGTGATAATCCGAGAGATCTCGGGCGCCGAGTGCGAATGGTGGTGGTGGTGATGGTGGTGGTGGTTGTGGCCGTCAGAAGACTCCGCCGCCTTCTTTCTCCGCGAGTCTCCGCCGCAGGCTTTGCCCAGCGCCTGCTCCCCCATTTTAGTGCCAGCGTTGCCGCCACCATCGCCGCCTCAACTAGCGGTTGTACCGGCCGGCTGATAAGCGATAGTCCTCAGTAAATCCATGGCTCCGTCGGCTGGCCCTTTACGCAGCTCCTCCAGCCAGCTCGTCCGTCCACCCGCCTTGCTCCTCCTCCACCTCCTTCTACTACTACTCCTTCTCTTCCACTTGCCAGCCTCCGCACTTTCGCCGCCTCCAACTTCAAGCCCTTGCGCAGCCATGGAAAAAGGGCGCACATGCGCAGATGCTGTTTTTACTTCTGCGCCGCTACTTCGCGGAAAATCGATTTTCACGGGAGGTCTTGGAACGTAACCCCCGTGAAAATCGAGGGATCACTGTACTTGGGGGACCAGTGCAATTTTGTTGCTGCACCTGTAGAGGTAGCCAAATCATGCACGGAGCCGCAGGTAAAACCTCGCCAAAACACGGGCGCAATTGTGCTACCTCCACAGGTGCAGAAGCAAAATTGTGCTGGTCCCGCAAGAACTTATGAGCCACAGCAGCGAGCACAATTTAGCATTCCAGCTCATAGCTCATCTTTCTGACTATACTACACTACACTATACTACATTACATTATATATATGTACAATGTGTGTGTGTGTGTGTGTGTGTATGTATTTGTAGATTTTCATGGGTATATGTATGTAGATTGTTGTGAGTTTGATTTTTTCCCCATGTAATATAGAGCGCTGGTGAAACCACATTTGGAATACTGTGTATTCTGGAGACCTCACCTACAAAAAGATATTGACAAAATTGAACGGGTCCAAAGACGGGCTACAAGAATGGTGGAAGGTCTTAAGCATAAAATGTATCAGGAAAGACTTAATGAACTCAATCTGTATAGTCTAGAGGAGAGAAGGGAAAGGGGGAACATCATCAAAACATTTAAATATGTTAAAGGGTTAAATAAGGTTCAGAAGGGAAGTGTTTTTAATAGGAAAGTGAACACAAGAACAAGGGGACACAATCTGAAGTTAGTTGGGGGAAAGATCAAAAGCAACATGAGAAAATATTATTTTACTGAAAGAGTAGTAGATCCTTGGAACAAACTTCCAGCAGACTTGGTAGATAAATCCACAGTAACTGAATTTAAACATGCCTGGGATAAACATATATCCATCCTAAGATAAAATACAGAAAATAGTATAAGGGCAGACTAGATGGATCATGAGGTCTTTTTCTGCCGTCAGTCTTCTATGTTTCTATCATAACTAACGAGCAATTTACTTTAGAGGGGAAAAAAAGGTTCATTCAAAGATTGATTGGGTGACACTAATCCTTGGCCTTAAACTGCCTTCTAAATTATTGGCTGAAATCCTAACTTCACTTGAACAGGCAGAGTTTTCCTGCTGCCAGAGTGAAAGAAAACTCCATTACTCTAAATCAAGAGCAGGATAGATGACAAACAATATGGTGCTTGCCCCAGGGGAACAAAACAGAGACATGTCTAATGACACAAAGTTACCTGACACAGTATAAAGTAATGACTAATGGACATGGCTCAAGTACCATACATTGTAACAGTGTCAGAACTTTCTGTCCTTTCCTACTCCAGTGAGACTTCTATATCTTGTCATATTTGTAAAGGATTGGTAGATCACATCCACATGGGCAGCCATTACAAATCAGAATGTTTGGCAAAGGTTCGGGTTTGGGAGGCCGCCAAGAAGTGCTGCCACCCAGCTGTCACCTTTTGAAACAGCCAGGGGGCTTCTCAGCATTCTCCCGAACGCCGAACCTGGAAGTTTGGCAAAAGCT
Organism: Erythrolamprus reginae; assembly: GCF_031021105.1. NCBI lineage: Eukaryota > Metazoa > Chordata > Lepidosauria > Squamata > Dipsadidae > Erythrolamprus > Erythrolamprus reginae. Next base: position 245,343,161 of record NC_091951.1, on the reverse strand, counting down.
CGGGTTCGGCGTTTGGGTTCGGGAGTCCGCCGAGAAGCGCCGCCGCCTGGCTGTCACCTTTGCAGAAGAGCCGCGGAGCTGTCGGCCGGTCAGGAGGCTCAAATGGAGGTAGGAAATCCCAATAGGGAATTCCATGGGCGGAGCTTTGACGTCACGAAGACATCCTTCCTGGAGTCCACGTTTTGGCCGACCAGGAAGAATGTCTCCGTGACGTCAAAGCTCCGCCCATGGAATTCCCTATTGGGATTCCCTACCTCTGTTTGAGCCTCCCGACCAGCTGACAGCTCCGCGGCTCTTCTGCAAAGGTGACAGCCGGGCAGCAGCGCTTCTCAGTGGTCTCCCGAACCCGAACGCCAAACCTGAACTTTTGCCGAACTTCCGGGTTCGGCGTTCACGGCAGCAGGTTCATAAGGTGAAAAAAGTTTGTAAGAAGAGGCACAAAAATCCCGAACCCCAGGTTCGTATCTTGAAAAGTTCGTAAGACGAGGGGTTCGTATCATGAGGTACTACTGTATTTATATTCTGAATAGAATCATACATAAGAAATTATAAATGCAGGACCTAGGGGAAGAGCCTTCTCTGTGGCGGCCCCGACCATCTGGAACCAGCTCCCCCCAGAGATTAGAACTGCCCCCACCCTCCTTAAAACCCACCTCTGCCGTCAGGCATGGGGGAATTGAGACATCCCCCCGGCGTATACAATTTATGTATGTTATGTTTGTGTGCATGTTTGCTTTAATAATGGGTTTTTTAATGTTTTTTAAAATTATTAGATTTGTCATACATTTTTTTATTGTTGCTGTGAGCCACCCCGAGTCTATGGAGAGTGGCGGCATTCAAATCAAATCAAATCAAATCAAATAAATAAATAAATAAATACAGATGTTTCAATTTTTTAAATTAGTTAATCATAAAATATAGAATACAGTCTCTCCAAAATACTCTCCCATAATATAGTATAGCACTATTATTTACATATCACCATATATTACCATAAGCCTATGAGCAACATCAGGTATATTTTGCATTCTTAATATATTTCATGGGTATCTAAATGTAGAATTACAATTTCTAATTGCTAATTTTGAAAAACATTTGATAAATGACAAGCATTTCAGTGTTTAGTTCTGGTTTGATGGCTTTCAGCCTTCTTCCAGTGGTGAGCAATTAAGTTTAAAGGGTGGTATGAGCTGTGTATGTGTATACACATACACACACACTCACATAGGATATCTCCCAATACAATAATCTTGTTGTTGTTATTTTAATGGTATATGTAGCTATAAATCACCCAAAGTTACCTTATAGTAAGATGGGCAGCAAATAAATATTATCAATCAATTAATCATACAAAGGTAGCTATACGTATTTGGATAATGCATCAGACAAAATGGATATTTTCAAAACTTTTCATGTTTGAAGTTGGCTGTGTCCTGATGGGACAAAATTCAGAATACCTCAGGAAATTCTATATAAAAAATAGTTATTGTTTCAGCCTTTGATAGAAAAACAATAGGAATACACTATTTACTCTCATGGTTTTTGCTCCCACACATAAAAATAGAGTGGTAATCCATACTGAATGTTACCTCTTACTTAACCTACAGATAAATTTCCCCAATGGATTCATTTTTTAAAAAGTAAACCATTTAAAAATTCCTCACAATAAACAATGAAAGCAACTGTTTGAGCATGTTTGGGTGAGGGGTGGGGATGAGGTAATTTGCCAAAGAATGTCATTAATGACTGCAAAATATCCCACTAACCTGCCAAGTAGGAATATTCAACAAATGAACAGAACCAACATAGACTTTGAAAGTTTAGAATGTCCTCTGACAGCTCAATGTAAACAAAGCGCCCTTCATATTATATAGGACTACTATTTCTTGGTTATAAATATCTGGACAGAAACAGCAATCTTTCCTATACCTCCTTTCTGCATTCAGACTTTTGCAGTCAGATATAACCTTGCACACTAGGTCCACATGTTCAAAGTTCAACAAACCAACAGGATGAGCATATCCTTTGCCTTCCCTACGATAAGCATCAATAGCATTAGCAATTTATTTGGAATGCACAATAAACACAGCACTGATTGTACATGCCTAATGTCTACCTAATTGCACGCACACACAGCAAATTGCAGCACAAAACACAACGTGCAGATGCAACACAGTCAAAGAACTCTACCTTTCTCAGACTAAAGATTGCATTTAAAAAATCAGTAAATATGTTAAGAAGATGGTCAGGCAATTTAGAACAATCTTCATCCTCATTTCTGTTTGGAATTAGTTACCATGGGCATCTTGCCTTCCGCAGGTGTGTTCAACAGCATCAACATCCATCTTTGAGAATCTGTTCAAATAGAATGTGGTACTGTAGTCTACTGTATTTTTTGGAGTATAAGACACACCTTTTCCTCCCTAAAAGAGGCTGATAATTTGGGTGTGTTTTATACTCTGAATGTAGCTTTTTTTTCCCCCAGCCCTAATTAGCTGCTAATGATCTTCCTAGCTCTTACCTTGCAGGCTCTTTCTTTATTCCTCTCTGCGAAGAATGTTTTCCAAGCCCTAAGACTTTCCAGGTTTTTTTTTATTACTCTAGCTTGCTCTCAATAAGTTTCTTTCGAGCCCTAACTAGGTGCTAACAATGTTCTCAGCTCTTACCAGCTTGCAAGCTCTTTCATTGTTACTCTCTGCAAAGAAAATTTTCTAAACCCTAAGCCTTTGCAGGGTTTTTTCAATTGCTGTACTTGCTCTGAATGTTTCTTTCCAGATGCTACTGACGTTCCCAGCTCTTACTGGCTTGCAAGCTCTGTCATTGTTACTCTCTCCGAATAATGTTTTTTTAAAGTCCTAACCAGGGGATAAAATAATGTGCTGGCTAAGGATGCTAGGCAAATGAATACCTGGTAAGCAGATTCTTTTCCCTATTTTCCTCCCCAGAAACTAAGTGCGTCTTATACTCCAAAAAATACAGTAATTCACTGCTCAGGTTCAAGTCCCAGTAACAATATGGCTAGCTGAAGAGAAAATAATAAATAAGCTTGAAATAAATCTATATTAGTCTCCCGATCAGCAAAAATATGCTTTATATTTTTTTTTATTTGTTTATTTGTTTCATTTTGATGTGTTTGTTTTGGTGTGAAATACACACCAAAATAAAAACAATCCCAAACTAAAATCCCAGACAGTGTTCTGCTGAACACATTTTGCAAAGGAGGTTTTGCAAAATCAATAACACTGATTTCGTTGGGGTCTTGGATGACAACTGTGAAAAAAATTAAGGTACTCAGGCATAAAAATGTGCCGCTCAGATATTATACCTTTCCGGACACACCAAAAAAATATTAGAGGGAACATTGGTTTATACTGTATCTGCATGTGTGTGCACACATACCTGCACTTTTAGGCTTGTCATCATTACATTTTCAGAGTGCAAAAAGTGGCTCTCAATCCTGATTACACTGAGTGTAAGAATCCCACCAACCAATCAACCCTTAACCCAAATTTAGCCTTCTTACTGCATGATAAGATTGTATTGTCCGCTTCGCCGGCTCCTCAACAAAATGTTGCTATTATCCATGTATCAGACAAACAGGGACTGACTTAGGCATGGAGAAAAATACTTGTACTGTACTTTCCACCAAATCAGGCAAAGGGTTTACCAATAGGATAGTCCAGATCCATGATGGCGAACCTATAGCACGTGTGGTATAGCACGGGAGGTATGCGAGACCCTATGTCAATTCCAGCTGATTTTTTGGCCTTGGGGAAGGTCATTTCATCCTCCAGACACTTTAGGGACATTTCCCTGAAGCCCTGGAATTCAAAAACCACCTAATGGGCAAACCGGAAGTTCGGAAAATACACTTCTGGTTTTCCCGCTGGGCTGTTTATTGCACTTCCTGAACCCTTCGGAGTGCAAAAAAACAGCACAATTAAACATGTGTTTTTTGAATTTCCGGTCTGACAATTTGGCTGTTTTTTCATTGTCCCAGACTTCAGTGAGGCTTTGTGCACATGTGCAGGGATGGGGGGATTGTACGCAGGGGCAGCGTGGGGGTGTGCATATTTATTTATTTATTTATTTATTTATTCGTTCGTTCGTTCATTCATTCATTTATTTATTTATTTTATTGGATTTGTATGCCGCCCCTCTCTGTAGACTTGGGGCGGCTAACAACAGTCATAAAAAACAGTATGTAACAATCCAATATTAAAACAACTTAAAAAAAAACCCTTATTATAAAATCAAACATTCATACAAACACACCATGCATAAATTGTAAAGACCTAGTGGGAAAGAGTATCTCAGTTCCCCCATGTCTGACGGCAAAGGTGGGTTTTAAGTTGTTTACGAAAGGCGAGGAGGGTGGGGGCAATTCTAATCTCTGGGGGGAGTTGGTTCCAGAGGGCCGGGGCCGCCACAGAGAAGGGTCTTCCCCTGGGTCCCACCAAATGACATTGTTTAGTTGACGGGACTCGGAGAAGGCCCACTCTGTGGGACCTAACTGGTCGCTGGGATTCATGCAGCAAAAGGCGGTCCTGGAGATAATCTGGTCCGGTGCCATGAAGGGCTTTATAGGTCATAACCAACACTTTGAATTGTGACCGGAAACTGATTGGCAACCAATGCAGACTGCGGAGTGTTGGTGTAACATGGGCATATTTGGGGAAGCCCATGATTGCTCTCGCAGCGGCATTCTGCACGATCTGAAGTTTCCGAACACTTTTCAAAGGTAGGCGCATGTAGAGAGCATTACAGTAGTCGAGCATGGATGGGGGAGAGTGAAGGACGTATGCTAGCACACACACATACCTTTTTGGCACACAACCCAAAAAAGGTTCGTACCCACTGGTCTAGGTCGGATTCTTGAGACTGCAGTATCCAAATGAAGGAAACGGGTCACACTCTCAACCATATTTACTAGGTGAATCTACTTGGTGGGTTACATTATTCAGCATGGACAGCAAGAAAGGCAGCAGATAAATGTAATAATGAAAAAATAAAAATTATGGCTACTAATACTTCCTTGGCTTAAATGAACACAGTTTATCAGTGTTGATTGCCCCCCCCCCCAAAAAAAAATAATCCATTCAGGAACATTCATCCATAAAATTATCAGCATTAGCCAACATTATTTTAATTGGCCAACTGTTTAATCAGTCGCAGTTTCAAAGGAGCAATGTCCAACACTGAAAGTTATATCCTCTTACAATGTTTTGGCAGAAAGGATAATTATGTGAATGCACAACTCTGTGGATGCAGGATTCCAGCAGCAGAATAATTTATAATGTAATGGGCAACTAAGTCATGTATTTCAATTGTTCTTAACTCCAACAGATGTGCTGAAGCTTTGTTGACAATACACATCCCTGAGCATTGGTCAAATATGCATTTATCAATTGTGGTTGGAGGGGATCTTTTGGTTTATTTACTTTGTAACTATAGATGCTGAATCAATTGCTAGTCAAACTGTTGCATCCAACAGTTTTATCTGTAAAATTTTTGGAAACAAGACTGATGAATTTGAGAGAGTGCAACAGTAATATTGCATGAAATTACTGGACTTAAGCCATTACTTGAAATATTAATACATTACAACACAATCCTGACTTCTATAATTATTGGCTAGAGGGGGTTAGGATGAGGCAGAAATCACTTCCTCTACTATTATTATTATCATCATCCCATATTTTTGGCAGAAATCCCATTATTGAACTCAGATGAAATTAATTTGGAATGAAAAGATATAGGACTTTTACTGCAGAGTTGAGCATAAATGTCCTTGAACAGCGTAGCACTGCTCGGTAGCCTCTTCAAATTATTTTGAAAATGGATGAAATAATTGAACTTTGCAGGGAAGACTAGTATAAAGGTGATGGTGATGGTGAGGAGGCACAGCTTCCTGTTCTGCATTTCCCATTGCCCTCTACATGTAAATAAATCCCATGTTCTCAAACACAGAGAATATCTTCAAATTTCAGTGGCGGATTAAGAAAAACAGAAAATATGTGCTGAAAGCCTCATTCACTCTTCAACTGAATGTTTGGACACTATAATCCAAAAGGTGAGCAAGGCCAAACAGAAAAATTAACATGGCTTGTTTTGCTTTTCTTTTACCGCATAGCCTTTGATTGCTAAGGGGAAGACTCTTTGTTGAACTTTGAGCCCCTGGAGTATATTTCTAGGCAATAACATGGAACTACTGTAATTTACTTTTACTTACATTTAAGATCAGTATGCTACTCTAACCTAGTCTATAGCTCTTAGTTTTCTAGGCGTGCCCCATCCAAAATCTGATTCTGTTTAGCAAGATAATTCAGTGTCAGATTAAGGTTGGACAACCTATTGTAGATTCTGGTCCACCTTCAGCCACCAAATGTCGGCGAGTGCTTTTGAACCTGTCACTGTCTCTCAACTTAACCACCAATATGAATGCTGCGAGGGAAAAAAGTGCTGTGTGGAAACTATGCTGGTGCTTAGCTTCTAGAGAAAAAGCCAAAATATAAACCTAACAAATGCATAACTATTCTTTATCTACAGTTTAAAATATGTATATACAGTGTTCCCTCGCTTTTCGCGGGTTTGAACTTCACGAATATCCTATACCACGGTTTTTCAAAAAATATTAATTAAAAAATACTTCACGGTTTTTTTTTTCTATACCACAGTTTTTCCCACCCAATGGCGTCATACGTCCTCGCCAAACTTTTGTCTGCCATTGCTGATTGGCCGAAATCTCAACCAATCAGCATTGTTATCGCAAAAAAATAATAATTATTGTTAATAAATAATTATGTTTATAAATATCAGGATCACTAAGTGTCTTATTCAATTGTTAGTACCAGTAATAATGATGAGTAAATGGTTAAGGGAATGGGAAATGGTAATTTAGGTGTTTAAAGTGTTAAGGGATGGCTTGTGATACTCTTCATAGCCAAAAATGGTGTATTTACTTCCGCATCTCTACTTCACAGAAATTCAACTTTCGCGGATGGTCTCGGAATGCATCCCCCGCAAAAATCGAGAGAACACTGTATATTTAAAATGGTAAGATTTTAGAATCTTACCATTTTAGTCTTCTTAGAATGATATCCAACATAAAAATTGTTGGAGAGACAACAGCATTTGAACCATGAAACATATAGCATTCATATCTGAGGTGGACCGGGGCACTTTGAATTTGGCCTACACAACCTTGTATCTGCCAATATTCCTTAAGGAAGTGGTGGGTTTACTGGTAGCTATGTAGGCACAGAAAAATACCTGTTTTCAGTTCAGACAGCATTAAGGAGGTAGCAATAGAGTGCAACATCACTCTGTTCCTGCTTCCTTCACTCCACTGCATACACCAGCCTCTACATACAACCACCATCTGAAGTTGAACTCTAATTATGGTATTGTTCTTTGGAATCCTGTGCAATCAAAAATTTATTCATTTGTCAGTGGTTCTCAATCTTTCCAATGCCGCAACCCCTTAGTACAATTTCTTATGCTGTGGTGACCCCCCAAACATAGGTCTAGCGCCAATTCTCCCAACAGAGCTTTAAGCTGATTGACAGGAAGGTCAGAGGGGGCACCCCCACTGAATGATTGGATTGTAAAAATATGTTCCAAGGCATAAGAATAAAAGCGTTAGTTCCTAATACCATGGGAAATTTGTCTTTTCCCATGGTCTTAGGTGACCCCTGTGAAACAGTTGTTCAACCCTAAATAGGTCCCGACCCCCAGGTTGAGAACTTCTGATTTATGTATTAGATATTACAGCCCACCATTTTTTTTCATGATTTCAAGGCAGCATTCATAACACTTGTTCTTCATCCCCACACCCCAATCAAAATATATTTTGCAACTGCTTTGGGCTGACAGATAATAACTAACCCAAGATTACCTAATGATTTTCATGACTGAGAGTAGACTAGATTCAGGATCTCTCTATTCTTACTGCAAAACCTTAACCAACTTGGCTGATTTCCTGTAGAAAAGAAGTGCCAGTACACATTGTCTCTTCAGAATTTATCTATTGTCTCAGGAGGTCCTTTTTGCTTTTAGAATATGAATTAAATAAAATACAAGCAATCAATCAGCCAGCCAGGAAGGAATTAAAAATTATAAAGAGCCATGCTGAAACAGATCAAAGCCTGTTTATTTCTTTTTCGTGGACAAATACCAACAAGAAGTTCTTGAACAGGACATGCATGCAACAGCATTTTCCCATTCATTATTTATTTATATTTATTTATTCATTTTTTATGCCGCCCTTCTCCTTAGACTCAGGGTGGCTTACAACATGCTAGCAATAGCACTTTTTAACAGAGCCAGCCTATTGCCCCCACAATCCAGGTCCTCATTTTACCCACCTCGGAAGGATGGAAGGCTGAGTCAACCTGGAGCCGGTGGTGAGATTTGAACTATTGGCCTGCAGATCTACAGTCAGCTTCAGTGGCCTGCAGTACAGCACTCTACCTGCTGCGCCACCCCGGCTCTATTATATATTTTATGACAATTTATATTGAGAAACCTGCAATATTTAAAGATACTATATAGTCATAATGACAAATTGTCCTTGTTTGTTTTATCTTTGGCAAGATAAATTATGTCTCTTTCCAAGTTCAAATTATTTACATGGTTTAAGATATGGGTGGAAGTTCTGCATTAGTTCTTGAGTTCTACAAACAAGTTGTATCAAAAGGCATGTCCTACAGTATAGGCAAAATAATATGTTTCATATGTATTAATATTTTTTTCCAAATGAAATATTACTGTACTTAGGAATGTTCAAATGCCAAGTCTCAAATAAGTAAGGAAGTTTTCAGAAAAAAATGGAAACTAATTTGAATAGTTAATGTAATTTATGTAATAAACTTTGTATGGTAGGTGACTTTGTCTATGGAGCATGTCTGTTTTGTCTGGGTCACTCCAGAAGCCAATACCAACCCAAAAAGAGAAGCCAGACACACTGGTAAAAGGCAAAGGCAGTTTATATAATTCAAGGAAAACACAGGTAACAGAAAATGTCCTTACAAACAGGAAATATATATACACGAAGGGAATAGTCCATGAAGCAATACCAGATTCTTGCTGCCAAGACGAAGCTGTAGATAGCAAACAGATGCCTCCCACGTGTCTTCCAGACTGCGAGGCCACAAGCCAAGATCAGAGATGCTGAGAATCAAAACAGGTCACCGCAACTCCAATTAATAACACTCCACATGGCTTCAAGGCCTTGCCTGCCTTTTAAACCCTGCTGATGAGGACCACACCCAAACCCAGCTGTTTCTAATTCAATGGTGATAATATTTCTTTAACTGCTCCTTTCGTTGCTCTGAACGTCTCTGTCTCATGTCAATGACAGCTTGTGCGTCATCACCTAATGACTCCAAGCTACTGGCTGGGGAGAGCCCCCCCCTGGGGCTCTCATGCTGTTCTCCTTCATCCTATTCCTGACTCTCCTCTCCCCCGTCCGACTGTTCAGTCCCCTCCTCTGCGCTGTCATCCTCCTCCGGGCATGGAGCCAGCAGAGACACAGCTGGTCCCTGAGCAGCCTCAGGCTGAATCACAACAATGTCTGTATGTGACAATTTGGTGCAAATCAATAAAAAAAATTCTAGATTATTTTGGTTAAAATATTTGCCTTAACATGCAAATCAAAGTAATTTTGTAAATCAGATTAGCAAAGATTGACATTTATGGCACTGTTTCATTACCCCAAAATAGATTACCCTAAATTCAAGGAGAAATTTAAGGAACATAGACTTGTGCTAAGATACGCAGGGGTGGGCAGCAGACAGGATAGCGTGGAACACAGTTCCACCAGCGGAAAGGAAGCTGCACAACTCCAGCTGATCAGCGGCAGTCACTTCCTGGATTACCGGGCTCAGCTCTCCTTTTTTCCCTGCTGCTGCTGCTTCTGCGCTCCTTGCTTTTTTCCTCTTTCCTACTTCCTGGCCTCAGACGAGTTTCTCTCTCTCCTGGCCGGCTCCCCTCCAGCCTGAGGTGCAAGCAGAAGGCGTGGGTGGAAGCGGCGCTGGCAGCATTTATGCTTCTGGCAGCACCCGTTCGCCTAGCTACCCAGCCTGAGGTGGGGGGGGGTGACCCAGGAAGGAGAGCACAGGAAATGCAAAGGAAATTGGCACCCTAGCGAGCGACACTGGTAAGGTTGTAAGTCGAGGACTTAACAGTTCATTTGAATGATGATGATCATTCAAACCACCCCCAAATGGTCACATGGCCATTAAGCCACACCCACAAAATAAGCCACACCCACAGTGTGGCAGTAAAAAAATTGGCTGCCCATTACTGAAGATACGCATATAGTGGTAACTGGGTACTTGACTGCTTCAAAACTCGTTGAATGTGGTACTCAATGTTTTTTTTAAAAAATTAATTAATTAATTTATTTATTTATTTAATTTTTATGCCGCCCTTCTCCTTAGACTCAGGGCGGCTTACAACATGTTAGCAATAGCACTTTTTAACAGAGCCAGCATATTGCCCCCACAATCCGGTCGTCATTTTACCCACCTCGGAAGGCTGGAAGGCTGAATCAACTTTGAGCCAGTGATGAGATTTGAACTGCTGACCTGCAGTTTTAGTGGCCTGCAGTGCTGCACTCTACCCACTGCTCTATCTCGGCTCATTACAGATTACAGGAGAGATATGATCTGAGACTATGCCTCAAATCTATCTACTCTTCTTCAACATTTGAGCTAACAAATCAAAGTACATAGACCTAACCAGAGATTCTCCTCCCTACTGGTTTTCCAGAAAACCATTAAGATCTGACTTTTCTGGCAACCTTGAGCCGGTGATGAGATTTGAACTGCTGACATTCAGATCTACAGTCAGCTTCAGTGGCCTTCAGTACAGCACTCTAACTGCTGCACCACCCTGGCTCTTTTTTATGTAAAAATGTTGTCACAGTACTCAACATTTGTTTAGTATGCAACGTGTTGTAATAAGAAGAGGGGACAATTGTGGAAAATGGACAAGAAGTCGGCCATGCTGATAATGTTACTGACATATGAAAAGGGACAGTCAGGAAGTTTTTCCTGGCCAAAATGAAGAATTAGGTGATAAGTCATATGGTTTGTTTGGGACTCATCATTTTTAGAACTTGTTACATCTTCCAGAACCAATTAATGTCGAATACCGAGGTACCACTGTATATAAGTATATAACTTATCCAATGTACACGTATATCTTTGTATGTTTATATTATTTCAGAATTTAGCCATATCAAATATTTTATTATTTATTGAAAAGATTTAATACTCACCTTGCATGTGAGTTTTGGATGGTTAATAACAATGTAGCAAATCAACAATAAGCGAAATAAAATAACAATGTTAAAAAAAATGGTTTCTTAAAGTATGGTCAATGCATAACTTGCATTCCAATTGTCGTAAATTTTCCTGCCTTCAAGGAAAACCAAATATTGCGGGGTAGGGAGGTTGTACTATTGGGTGATTTTAAAAAATTAAAACCCCACTGTAATCTGATATCTTCCATCCAATTACTAACCAAGTTAAAATCTGCTTAGCTTTTCAAGATCAACCATGCAAATCTAGGTGCTACCATCTAGCTACCTCATAACAATATGCTGAATCCAGGCATACCACCTAAATTCTACAAAAATTCTGAAGCATGTCAGACAGAAACATAAAGCTCTTTTGAGAGAAGGACTGTGTTCAGAAAATGGGAATACAAATTTCAGCACAGTATTAATTGTTCTGAGTTGTGAAATCAGATATGTTGATTTTCTATGTTACATTTTTATTTATTTTTCTTTAAGATTCATAATACTTTGAATATCCTTATAACTGTAATCTGAAGCCAGGTTACAGCTCTGACCCTGGGATGTTCAGTCAAAGGGAAAAGTTAAGCTCACAAATTTTAACAGCTCTTCTAAATCATAGATATATAATTGTTCATACTCACAACATTGTATATCAGAGGACAGAAATCCAGTTGCTTCCTACTGGAGCATTTGTGTACCTCTAGAGCTGAAGACTGCGATTGGTAGACGTTCCAGAGAAATCCATAGACTATTTGTCTTGGTCAAGCAATAACCACACTCTAGATGCAACTATCCAGAAGATGTTTCCAGAGAGATGCTTATTGCTACTCCAAATTATCTGTGTTAGGCAACAACTTTCTTTTATCTTTCACCCTAAAGAATAGCAGACAGTAGTTTTACTGCAGAAGAGGAGCACAGAATTCAAGACCATCTTTTTTGGTTTTGGAGGGTTTGGGTTTTTTTGTTTTTTTGTTTTGTTTTTTGAAGAGAAGGAATTGTGCATGATACAATTCCAGATCAGAAAAATTCAGGATATAATACTGGGCGTAAACCTGATAATCTCAGCTTTCATTTTAAAAAGAAAACACATTTCCAGAATTATTTTGGCTACAAATACATATTTGAATGTGTGCTTTTTCAGACGTCAGAAGAGGTCTAAAAGATTTTTTTTCCTCCCAATGGATAAGAAGCATTGCTTTCTTTCCATAATCTCAATATTAAAAATAAAGCTCTTTTGAGCTGAGCACAACTCCTGGCGGTTTTGTGAGCATATCCATATAGTTTTCTTGCCAACAATGTGCAAGTGGTTTTCTATTGTCTTTTTCAGTGCTTTTTTTCCAATTTCCCAATCTAGTTTACAACCCTGGTATTTGCTGGTTATCTCCCATCTTAATACTAATCCACCTGGCTTAGTTTTTCAAACCAGCCAATCAAAATGATGCATCTTTGCTCAGTGTTAAGTAAGTGTGCTCAATTTGCACAGTGAATCCTGCTACACCACAACCTGCTTTATTAGCAAGTTATCTTCAACACGCTATAAATCCAGAAGGTTTTGCTTTAATCAAATGAAGATTGCAAATGTTTTCAAGAGTTTGCTTCCACCAAATGTGAGAGTGAAAGGAACAAGCAAAGCACAGGAAAAATGCATGTTGTGTATTAACGCTTGATACAAAGCATAGAAAATAAGAGAAAAGGATATCTTTTAAACTTGCAGAGCATTTTCCTATTTGCAGTATGCCATTCTTGGTTTGCAATTCATGACCAGTGATTAATTGGAATGTGTCCAGTAGCAGGAACAAGATTTAACACTTCTACGAAAACACCCTGTCCCCAACGTTCATGGGTTGTGGATTCAGACTTTCTTTAATTCAAAATATGTTACATTGACAGCTGGGAGACAACCACATTTAAGAGCATAAGAACGTTAGCAATAGAGGGACCTGAGAATGAATGAAGAACCAACTCTTTCCAGTTCCTCCTCTTCCTCAATTGTTTCAATTATGTAAGAATGGAATGGATGATATTATAACTAGGTGTGATGTCTTTGATGATGATGAATGATGTATTTCTTTTGTGATTAATGAAGGTGAATACACGTGTCCCAGGATAATGTTTTGGACTTGTGATAGAGCCCATCCTCAGGGAACTTCTCTCTAGCAGAGTGTGTGTTTTGAGCTGTTCTGTGCATGGTATTTATATGGCATCTGTTGTGTGTGGCTTTTTAGTTGTTCACTGGGGTGTTGATGGCTGGGTATTAAGTCCTTGGCTGTTGTTTCCTTGTGCTTTGCTTCCTGACAACCTGGTGGCAATTCAGCACTCCTGTTGACTTATTTAATAATAATAACAACAAAGTTGGAAGGGATCTTGGAGGTCTTCTAGTCCAACCCTCGGCTTAGGCAGGAAACCCTACACTACTTCAGACAGACGGTTATCCAACTTCTTCTTAAAAATTTCCAGTGTTGGAGCATTCACAACTTCTGGAGGCAAGCTGTTCTACTGATTAATTGTTCTAACTGTCAGGAAATTTCTCTTTAGTTCTAAGTTGCTTCTCTCCTTGTTCAAATTTCTTCTATTTCTTTTATGTTTGTCTTCCCATTTGTTTTATTTTAGTCATTAATCAAAATAAAGTGGTGGTGGAGGAGGATGGTATGCTGGTGCTGCAAGAGATTGGGCTGAAATATCATTTTTCAAGTTGGTCTATTTTAAAAAGAAATATTGTATGAAGTTCTGAGGCAGTTTAATGCACCTATTACCAGTGGGTGTTGTTGTTGTTTTTGCCTCCAAATTAATTGCAAAATCTGCGGAATCCTTAACAACTGCAGAAATGACACTGGGGGCTCCCTATAGCCCAGAGGCCATTATCATCCTGATCGTGATTTAAAAGCTACACTTATAGGAATGGATACCTGAGCAACTTTGTTTTGCCTTTCCCTCTTCATCATATTTCAAAGTCTGCAAGCCTGCAGGCAAAAAACTATATTTTCCCACTCATTCAGATACACTGACAACATCCTTGGTGATTGGTGGGATAAAAACAAGTTATAAAAATAAACTTGTACTTTTTGTACATGTAAAATATGTAACATGTGGAAGGGTACCAGAGACTTGCTTAGCCAAAAAAGAGCAAAAACTATATTTTGTAAACAAGTCCAAACAGGTGAAGCTGATGTGTGTGTTTTTTTTTCCTTTCTCTTCTCCTGTTCTACTCCTGGCTCTACAGGATGAATTTGCCAACATTTATCTTGTTATCTCATATATACATCTTTTGCTTCTGGTATTTAAACTTCTGTTCATGTACAATATTTGTATAGTATCTACCGCTCAACTCTCACGCTCAGTATTATCAAGGCATTCAGAACGAACATACTAGTAGTGCTGGAAAATGAAATAGTTGAAGTTTTACTTAAGGTTTTTTTTTCTTGAATTTTTTCTCTCAAATCAACACTTTATTATACCATTTCTATTATAGTAAGGTTTTTTTAATTAGTTTACTTGTGTCTGCACAAAATTATTATTTTTATTCAGTATAATGAATGTATAGAGGTTTTTTTGTTTTCATTAAGTAAAAATGTACCAATATTAGTAGTAATTGTGATTGCAAGTCACACAATTCGTACATTTTTATGTTGCAAACCACCCAGAGTTGCTTTGAAACGAGATGGGTGGCAAATAAATTTCATAATAAATAAATAATTATTTTTACATGGAAAACTAAGAACTTTTAAACTTCAATATTGTGAGTTATTCATAGCAGATGAGAGTAAGCTTCAGCTTGCAAGATATGCTTTGATTATCAACACAGGGCTAAGTTCCACCAGTAAAAATAAATAAAATAATAACTTAGTTTAAATGTTGAAGGAGGGCAGGGCCAATCACTTTATGCAGCATGTGAGTCACAGCCTGAAACTACTGATCTGAGTACCTACAGATTACGAATTCTGACTGCGCAATTTGGGAAGCTGAAAATAAACCCATTGCTGCTATCCATAAATAAAAAATAATAGACAATCTATTCCAATTTTCCCATGGAATTTTTGAATACCAATCTAAATGGTTTCATCTCTGATACACAAAGGAATCCTCATCTAGAAATCCCGTAGAAGAAGAAACCATGCCAATTTATGTTATCAAAGGCGTGGAAGGAAAAACTGTTTCATTTTCTCTCACATTGTTCTGAGCTAGGCAGAAATTATTTCAATCGTGGCATGGTTTGTGCTATTAACATTTGCTGTTCTCTGATCTATCTATCTATCTATCTATCTATCTATCTATCTATCTATCTATCTATCTATCTATCTATCTAGTCCAATACACATTGAGGGTTTTAGTGGGTATATATCTATATACACATAGTAAAATACATGATGAAGGTTATAGAGGAGATACTCATAGTAAAATATATCTAAGAAATAATAGAAAAGAAGATATAGTAATAGAACATATCAATGAAAGAATAGAAGAAGAGATATAGGAATAGAAGAAAGGTATAGGAGATATAGGAGAGCAATAGGACAGGGGATGGAAGGCACTCTAGTGCACTTGTACTTGCCCCTTACTGACCTCTTAGGAATCTGGATAGGTCAACCGTAGATAATCTAAGGGTAAAGTGTTGGGGGTTTGGGGATGACACTATGGAGTCCGGTAATGAGTTCCAGGCTTCGACAACTCGGTTACTGAAGTCATATTTTTTACAGTCAAGTTTGGAGCGGTTAATATTAAGTTTAAATCTGTTGTGTGCTCTTGTGTTGTTGTGGTTGAAGCTGAAGTAGTCGCCGACAGGCAGGACGTTGCAGCATATGATCTTGTGGGCAATACTTAGATCTTGTTTAAGGCATCTTAGTTCTAAACTTTCTAGGCCCAGGATTGAAAGTCTAGTCTCGTAGGGTATTCTGTTTCGAGTTGAGGAGTGAAGGGCTCTTCTTGTGAAGTATCTTTGGACATTTTCAAGCGTGTTAATGTCTGAGATGCGATATGGGTTCCAAACAGATGAGCTGTATTTGAGGATGGGTCTGGCAAAAGTTTTGTAAGCTCTGGTAAGCAGTGTGAGATTGCCAGAGCAGAAGCTACGTAGCATTAGATTGAAGCCTTCTTGGCTATATTGTTGCAATGGGCTTTGGCACTTAAATCTTTTGTTATTAGTATACCAAGGTCTTTAACCGAGTGGGGATTATCTGTGATAATTTGATTCAGTTCACCAACAATAATTTATAAAAAATATAAGGATAAAAACTATATACTGTAAACACATAGATGTTTAAAATGCACATTTGAGAAAACTGCAAAACTGTACATATCTGAATGAACGTCAAACAAAAGCACATCTATTTGAAGAAATGTGCACCAAAATACAAATGTTAGGCCATAGCTTAAAGAAAAAACAAAAAACTCAAGTCTGAGAAAAGTGAAGCTGAAACATTTTCAAAACTGAGAGTCTGAAGGAAACAAAATTAACTGATTTCACTCAGCTCTAATTAAAGGAGCTTCTAGTTTTTAAATTACTGAAAAACAATCGTTTCAGCCACTTTGCTTTCATTTTCTTAGGCTCCATCACCAATATATATTTGATGGCCTCTAACATTGCAATAAAATCTAAGACACAATCTGAAGTGCGAGTTATCACATCGCTCAGGAACTTTCTCTACAGGATGGTTTACACCCCCCATCATCTTTGGCATCTTGGCCCATTGGATATGATCTGAAAGAAACAATTTCCTCAAGACCTATTCGCCTCAGCCAGTGTTTTTCTCAACCTCATCAAGATGTATGGCTTTCAACTCTAAGGATTCCTCCAATTAGCACAAAGTTTTATCTACTGGTTTAAGGGCAAATCTTCATGGTCACAATTTCCCTTCTTTGTAGTAATTTCCTTGAGGTCCAATTAGCCCCAAACTTTTCAAAGATTATTAGCACTAGAGTCTTTTCATATTTAACAGGAACAGAGTTAGAAGGGACCTTAGAGGTCATCTGACCCAACCCGCTGCTCATGCAAGAGACCTATACTAGGGATTTGAACTGACTTTTCTGATTGACAAGCCCAGTGTCTTAGCTACTGAGCTATCAACCCAGGCTTTGGAATGGCCTGTTGTAATTTTCAGTCCCTCCTTCTATGGGAATGCCTCTTTTCATTGAGTCCTGGTTTTGCCTTGATATGTAAAATGGCTATTATATTGTTACTGTACCTTATTCTCTGTTACTTTGTTGTGCATATAAATAAGTCAGTGTTCTATGTAATAAGAGCAGCCTATCACCTTTATTAATCAATAAATAAAAATGAATGGTTGGTTGGTTGGTCAGTGGAAGGACAGTGCTTAATACATTCAATTTGACTCCCAATTTCTGTAAATTAATTTTTTTCAAGGTTTGGTAGTATTTCCTAATGATTTCAAGGTATCTAATTGAGGAACATTGAAGTAGGTTTGTGAATGCCCTTACCATGAAGATTATAAGACAGAAATATTCCTTAAGTATGTAGGATACTTATAGCCAGACATCTTTTTTTTTCATTCAGTAGCTATGGATTTCTATGGTTTAAACCACATTTCTGTGGTTTAACACTTTTCTTCCAGGTTGTTTTTCTCATAAGGACAACAAAAATATTTTTGATTTTACCATAGGAGCAAATGAGTTAAATGTTTATTTACCACATTGTTATATGTTGTGTGTATGTTTTATTGTTATTGATAAAAATCAATAAAAATATTTACCAAAAAAAGTTAAATATTTCTTTACTATCAAAGAGAATTAGCAAACTGTCATGATTGGCTATATTTATTATATGACATAAAATGACATATAAATTTCCACTATTCAAAGAAATGGGTTTTAAAATTGCTTGATTTAGCATAGAAGATGCCTTAGCTTTTTAAAAATATCTGCTTGTTAAGATTGCTCTGTCTTCAATAAAAAGGGGGAAGGAAAGTAGAACTACTAATTTAGTTCCTTTAGAAAGCATCTATTTTCAAACACATCAAATCCATCTGTCTCTGAAATGTAGGCCTTCATTCAGTATGTAATTTGATAAAACACAAAAGAAAACCATGCAGTCATTAATAGAAAGAGAAGAGAAAAATCTAGGACGTATGTGCAGCAAATCAAGTTAAATGACCGGAGCAGTCAATCATTTAATCAATGAGATTAATAATCTCGTTGAATAACCATTCAATCAATGAGAAATGATGAGGATTTATTTGGTTAGGGAAAGGGGCCTCAACAACCGAAACAGGCAATGGAAGCAACTGTCCAAAAGGAACGCAAACAGAGAAGCAAACTTTAGAAATAACAATGACCAGGAGCAAGTATGTCAACAATGAAAAATCCCAGAATGAAGCTCAAAATCCCAGAGGATCAGATGATCTTCTCATCCATTCTTCTATTCTCCAAATCACTAGCTATACAAATGGTATTAAGGGAAAAAATGTATTTTCTGTTCTGCTTGACTGGCTCAGGCAATGCATAAGAGTCCAAGGAAAAGAAATCAAACACACACATGCTCTGCTAATCAGCAAACTTGTATTCAATAAACAAAAAAGGGTTACTCAAAACAGTTCTTAGTGTCCGAAAACAATGATAGTGCAAGGCTTACTTCAGCCGCATACAAAAACACAGGGAAAAACAAACAAAGACAACCTGGAAAGAGCAAAGACGTTTCAGGAGTCCTTTTGAATCTTTGAAGCAAACAGCGAGTCCCAGAGTTTTCACCTCCCACTTGTCTGAAAAAGCTGGGTTGAAAACTCCAACGGCATGGAACAGAAACTTCAGAGCAGGAACCACAAAATAACACAGAGAAACAGCCACAGTTTGCCTTGGGCCTCTGTTCCCTTTTATCCCTTTAGCCCTCATTAAGGGAACCACACCCAGCCCTCAGTATGAGAACCACACCCAGCCCATGTGCTACTATGATGACTTGTAATACTCCTTCAGTTGATCCCTTCTCTGCATAGCTCTTCTGCTATGCAGATCAATATATTGATCTGCAGAAGAATCCAGAGACGAAAGACTGTCTGAGAGACTGCATGCCAAATTCCCTGGGCTGTCTGCTGAATCCTGCGTACCAGTGGCCTTGTCCTCCTGGCTATCTGCCACATCTTCCTGGCTGTCAGCCAGGCTTTCACATTCACTTTGTGCCACGTCTCTCCCATCTGTGGGAGCAACGGCTGGCCCAGGCCCAAACACAACATTTTCTAGAAGCATCATCACTACTATGAACTACTGGCACAAAAAGGGTTGTTCCTCAGAAGCTGTGGTGGAAATGTGTTTGGCCAACGCATGGCAAAATTGATTTGAACGATTTTATTAAATTGGATCCTGTTGAGGGTGGAAACAAAACTCTGAAGTAAGAAGGTTGAATAAAAAATTGTGGAAAGTGGAAGTATAAGTGGAGCCAATGCATTCAGAGAAATCAGAACGAACATTGACTCATCAAGCTTCATAGCCTTCATTATCTATATGCTAACAATCACAGTACAGAAAATAAATTAAACCAGTAATAGCAATAGCGCTTAGACTTATATTCGCTCAGAAGTGGTATTCGCTTACCTTCCCTACCAATTCACAAATGTGCGTGGGCATGTGGGCTAGTTTTGCTCACACGCACCCCTTCCACTCATGCGCACGACCTTCCACTCATGTGCCTTGCTCCCATGTGCAGCTTGCACGCCTGGCTTCAAAAAACAGGATGGCATCGCGCCGAGACGGTTGTGTGGGCCCACCCACAGGTTGCTGCTACCAGTTCGCCCTAACTGGTCCAAAATGACTGAATACCACCTTTGATACCATTTCACAGTTCTTTACAGCCTTACACAGTTTACAGAGTCAGCATATCCCCCCCCCCCCCAACAATATGGCTCCTGATTTTAATGACCTTTAAAGGATGGAAAGCTGAGTCAACCCTGAGCCAGTCGGGATCAAACTCCTGGAAGTGAGCAGTGAATTAGCCTGCAATACTGAATTGCGCCACCAGGGCTTGGTAATTGTAGTGATGCTATGTAAAAAGAGCCGGTGTGGTGCTGTAGTTAGAATGCAGCACTGCAGACTACTTCAGCTAACTGCAAACTGTAGTTCAGCAGTTCAAATCTCATCCCCGGCTCAAGATCCCCAGCTCAGCCTTCCATCCTTCGGAGGTGGGTAGAATGAGGTTGTTGGGGGCAATACGCTGATTCTGTAAACAGCTTAGAGGGGGCTGTAAAAGCACTATGAAGTGGTATATAAGTCCAAATGCTATTGCTAAATCCTATTGCTATCTTATGGCATATAGAGATAGAAACTGAACGGTGCATTTCTGCATTCTCATGATTCCCGCTGACTTCAGAAATCACATTAGGTACATTTATTTTATTTATTTATTTTATTTATTGGATTTGTATGCCGCCCCTTTCCGTAGATTCGGGGCGGCTAACAACAGTAATAAAAACAGCATATAACAATCCAATATTAAAACAGTTAAAACCCTTATTATAAAACCAAACATACATACAGACATAACATGCATAAAATTGTAAGGGCCTAGGGGGAAAGAGTATCTCAGTTCACCCATGCCTGGCGGCAGAGGTGGGTTTTAAGAAGCTTACGAAAGGCAAGGAGGGTGGGGCAATTCTAATCTCTGGGGGGTGTTGGTTCCAGAGGGCCAGGGCCGCCACAGAAAAGGCTCTTCCACTGGGTCCCGCCAAGTGACATTGTTTAGTTGACGGAACCCAGAGAAGACCCACTCTGTGGGACCTAACTGGTTGCTGGGATTCGTGCAGCAGAAGGCGGTCCCTGAGATAATCTGGTCTGGTGCCATGAAGGGCTTTATAGGTCATAACCAACACTTTGAATTGTGACCGGAAACTGATCGGCAAACAATGCAGACTGTGGAGTGTCTAGCATCTCCATCAGCCATGGAGATCCAGACAGACATTACAGGACAAAATTTCTCTTAGAATGTTGAGTCACAGAGCGACTCAATTTGTACCTTTTGTCCTAATTTCATATGCCATCTGTGACACATCATTTCAAACTCTGAAGTTTGAGAAATGTAAGAAACTGTCAGAGAGAGAAAACAGATGTCAGAGAGAGAATGGGAATCTCTACCAAGTTTTGATTATGTTTACCTGCTGCTCCTTTCGGTTCTACCTATGAGGAGAAAAGGTTATCTAGTCCTGATCTATGGAGCAAGGAAGAAAAAAAATCTCTCTTTTTTCACTGTAGGGTTTGTGTACATGTTTAAATACTCTGTTGAGATCATTCAGAAGGAAAAGGGGGGACATGATCGAAACATTTAAATATATTAAAGGGTTAAATAAGGTCCAGGAGGGAAGTGTTTTTAATAGGAAAGTGAACACAAGAACAAGGGGACACAATCTGAAGTTAGTTGGGGGAAAGATCAAAAGCAACATGAGAAAATATTATTTTACTGAAAGAGTAGTAGATCCTTGAAACAAACTTCCAGCAGACGTGGTAGATAAATCCACAGTAACTGAATTTAAACATGCCTGGGATAAACATATATCCATTGTAAGATAAAATACAGAAAATAGTATAAGGGCAGACTAGATGGACCATGAGGTCTTTTTCTGCCGTCAGACTTCTATGTTTCTATGTTTCTATTCCTCATTTTAGCATCAAACTTAGGTTGATGGAGATTCATTTCAGTCCCTCTACCCAAAACGCCATGCACTCTTTTTGATATAAAGCACAGATTTTATTTTATATTTTTTTACTATCACCTCAACATTCACTAACCAAAGCCAAATGCAAATTTGGCATGAATTTAAAATTGCAGCATTTTGAGCCCAGGAATTTGTTTTATGTACAAGGAGTAAATATAGTTTACAATCTTCTGAAATTTTTCTTCTTCTTCATTACCCTAAACTAATCTATTCTAGTGATAAAATCCAGAGATGCTTAAATTTCCTATTGTTTGAAGGACTGGGAATCAGAAATCTTTGCTGATTTACTACAAATCACTCAAAAATCTACCAGCAGGTCTCCATCTTCTTTCTCCTGTTTCTTATTTATTTATTTTCTTGCTTGCTTGCTTGTTTAATGCATGTTTATACCATAATCATATGTTAAAACATTTGAAAGAATGTACACAATTAAAACAGAAAAGTAGAAAACAATGTTAGAATACAACAAAGTGTATAAAAAGTAAACAGCCTCCCTATCATATCTAATTTGATCTTAAAATCAGATGTTTTAGCCACAGATGTACATTTTGCTAGGAGAAAAAAAACCAGCTGTTTAACACTAAAGCAAATATACACTGCTCAAAAAAATAAAGGAAACACTTAAACAATACAATATAACTCCAAGCAAATCAAACTTCTGTGAAATCAAACTGTCCACTTAGGAAGCAACACTGATTGACAATCAATTTCACATGCTGTTATGCACATTCAACTTTGTACAGAACAAAGTATTCCATGAAAATATTTCATTCATTCAGATGTAGGATGTGTTATTTGAGTGTTCCCTTTATTTGTTGGGGGGGGGGGCAATATTTGAAATGCTTCCAATAAATATTAAGGTTCCTTTTTTACAGAATGCATTGAAAGAGAAAATTGGAGACACAGAAAGCTGATTAATATTAACTGAGACCATGGTTGGATTAAACCTGGAACTGTTGGCTCTGCCACTGACCTACAGCTTCTCTCTTAAAAGAAGTCTAAATTAAACCTACAGAATTTATTGCAGGGTATCCAGTCACATTCTTAACAATTTACAGTCTGACAGCAAAAAGACAGCACCACATGGCAAGAATTCAAGGATGCAAACCTTATTTCTCTGACTCTTTCCATTGAACAGTGTTCTGTTTGAAACATGACTATTACTTGCATTATATTATTGATGTATTTGTTACTGTATAACAATAGCAAAAGCATTTACACTTATATGCTTCACAGTTTTTACAGCCCTCTCTAAGCAGTTTACCGAGTCAGCATATTGCTCCCAACAATCTGGATCCTCATTTTACTGACCTCGGAAGGATGAAAGACTGAGTCAGCCTTGAGCTGGTGAGAATTGAACTGTCAAACTGCTGGCAGTTGATGGTCAATAGAATTAGTCTGCAATACTGCATTCTAGCTACTGCACCACCATGACCCATCACAATACTATACTCTATACCAGGAGTGTCAAACTGACGGCCCATGGGCTGGATGCATCACACGCAAGCCACACCTATCCCAGCTCCGCAAATGAGCAAAATATCATGAGACATCCTGTGATGGCAATGATTTACTCCTCTCATAAGGCTATTTGATACCATTTTAGACGTTGTCTCTTTTCTGCTGCTCAGACAAAAGTCTCCTAAACTAGGGGTAGACTTTTTCTGCTTCTTACTTTACGGAAACCTTGATACTTGAAATGGCCATAAATGTGGGCCAGTTGCCAAGCATCCAAAATGCAATTATGTGACAGAGAGGCACCCACTGAAATTTCAAAACCGGAGCACAAGTATCTAAGCGACCCTGTATGTTTATTTTATTTGTTTGTTTGTTTGTTTTGTCCAATACATAATACGCATTGAAGAGAAATCTATTCTCTTCAATGCGTATTATGTATTGGACAAAACAAACAAACAAACAAATAAAATAAACATACAGGGTCGCTTAGATACTTGTGCTCCGGTTTTGAAATTTCAGTGGGTGCCTCTCTGTCACATAATTGCATTTTGATGAAGAAAAGAATAGAAGAAAAGATATATAAGTATAGGTGAACATATTTGAAAGGAAGAAAAGATAAATGAGATAAGGAGAGACAATTGGACAGGGGATGGAAGGCACACTGGTGCACTTATGCACGCCCCTTATTGACCTCTAAGGAACCTGGAGAGGTCAATTGTGGATAGTCTAAGGGGAAAATGTTGGGGGTTAGGGGCTGACACTACTGAGTCAGGTAACGAGTTTCATGCTTCGACAACTCGGTTGCCAAAGTCATATTTTTTACAGTCAAGTTTGGAGCAGTTAATATTAAGTTTGAATCTGTTGCGTGTTCTTGTGTTGTTGTGATTGAAGCTGAAGTAGTCATTGACAGGTAGAACGTTGCAGCATATGATCTTGTGGGCAATACTTAGATTGTGTTTTAGGCGACGTAATTCTAAGCTTTCTAGACCTAGGATTGATAGTCTGCTTTCGTAGGGTATTCTGTTTCGAGTGGAGGAGTGAAGGGCTCTTCTGGTGAAGTATCTTTGGACAATTTCAAGGGTGTTGATGTCCGAGATGTGGTATGGGTTCCAGACAGATGAACTGTATTCAAGGATGGGTCTGGCAAAAGTTTTGTAGGCTCTGGTGAGTAGTGTGAGATTGCCAGAGCAGAAGCTGCGTAGGATTAGGTTAACAACTCTAAAAGCCTTTTTGGCGATATTGTTACAGTGTCGCTGTAAGCTTATTCACATTTCCTTTCTTCTCTGACTACAGTTTTATAGTAGCTCAAGCAGCATTTTCCCTGCCTATACCCATCTTTTGAATATTAAATTTACCTGTTTTAAAAGAAATGTTTTTTTTAAAGAAAAAATGATTACTTCAGAATTCTGTACACACTAGGCCAGTGGTTTCCAACATGGGAACCACAGGGTGACAATTTGATTTTTAATGGTGACAATTGGAACCTTGTTTAAACCAGATTAATGGAGTTTTAGGCTTCCTCTGCGTGAGTAGGAGTTCACTTTTTGAATAATAAGAATTATATGTCCGGGGGAGGGGGGGGGGAATCAGGATTTTAGAGATGCTTAGGTAGGGCATGGCCAAAAAAAGGTTGGGAATCACTGCACTAGGCAATCTTTCAATAAAACATTTAGCCTTTTGTCAAGGTGCAGGGCTAATGTTCCAATGCTCACTCACCTTTTTAAAGCAAGATGCATATGTTGCTCTTCCTCTGTCTGCATTTATGAAAGATGAAAAGCTCAATAATTTTGGTACAAAATGTCCGTGCACTATCTTCATCACTTCTGCCAAGCTGAAGATACAAGGTTTGGGGAAAGCAGTTAAACTGCCCAATAAGATACATGTTTTGCTTCCCATAACACTTTTTTCAAAAAATCATTTATGTCAAAAAATGTTCAAGTTTCTTTTTAAATATTCATTGTTTGCAACACTACTTAGCACATTCATATTCCCAATACAGGAATATTAAAACTTCCGTCCTATGGTGCTGTTTTTTCCATTTTCCATTATATTTCACTGCGATGACTGATTTCTGTTGACCAAACAAACAACATATGGTCCAACACGCCTGCTTGTTTTCCTGAAGCTTCTAGAAAAATTAATTGCAGGGAATTTGCAAGAACTATAATATGTATACGCAGTGCAAAGTAATCAAATAAGGATATAAGCTCATAGGCATACATAATTAAACACTAATAATAACTGATTATATTGCATTGTACTAAATGTCTACAGTCACAAACTGAGAACAGAAATTATAATATTCTAAATCCTTTGTATTTCCAGTTAGGTTTGGCGTCATTTATTCAATGTACTCTTCAAAACATCACTCAAAATTTTTGCATATTGGAAGTTTATCCTAAAGGTTTATATGTGTTTTGAAGTCTAAAAAGCACACTACAAATTGTTAATGAAGTTTTATGATGAGAAGGAAGCAATTATGTTCCTGTAACAAGATATACAGTAGAAGAATTTCTTGTTACATTATTAGACTACGTACGTGTTTGGCAGGTTTATACTGGCAATAAATAAGTGGACTAGTAGATAGAACTCCGATTAGCAAAGTATCAACCTATAAAAGTAAATGGCCTTGCCTGGTTTTAAATGAGAAATCTGTTCTTTCACCACTATTGCTCAAGATCACATGCAAGACTAAAAATACATACACGTGTCTCTGTATGTTCTAATAGAAATATATGAATTAACACAAATTCTGTTAAAACATAGAAACAATCATATAATGAGAAATTTAGCTTGAGTATGATAGAAGTATTTCTATAGGCAAAACAAAAATTAAGCCAAGATCAAGCAATTTCTGAATAAAATTGGGTGTTAATCATTAATCTTCTTAGAAACCTATGTAATAATAATAATAATAATAATAATAATAATAATAATAATTTATTGGATTTGTATGCCGCCCCTCTCCGTAGACTCGGGGTGGCTAACAACAATGATAAAAACAACATGTGACAATCCAATAATATAACAACTAAAAACCCTTATTTATAAAACCAAACATACACACAAACATACCATGCATAACTTGTAATGGCCTAGGGGGAAGGAATATCTCAACTCCCCCATGCCTGGCGGTATAAATGAGTCTTGAGTAGTTTACGAAAGACAGGGAGGGTGGGGGCAATTCTAATCTCCGGGGGGGAGTTGGTTCCAGAGGGCCGGGGCAGCCACAGAGAAGGCTCTTCCCCTGGGTCCCGCCAAACGACATTGTACCTATTGTGAGCGCTCCTTGTCCACCTCTGGTAATGTCAGATTCTGAGAATGAGCCAGATGAAGCAGAGAGTGAGAATGAGAATGAGAAAGTGACCTGAATGAGCTTGAGGAAGCTGATATGTCAATGGAGGAGTGGTCCCAGTCAAAGGATAAAGAAGACATTAGAGTGGATGACCCACTCTTTGATACTAGATACAGGAGATTACTGAGAAGACAACATAATTTGTATGGGAAAAGGAAATAAGCTTGCAGCTTTACCTCGTGGGGGTTTGATGTCACTCCCAGCAAGTATAAAAGCAAAGGATTTGGGGAAATTCAGGGTGGGGTTTCAACGTTGCTTCATGAGTGCTGTGTTAGAGTTGGAGTACTCAAAAATGTCCCCCGAAAATCTGATTTCTGCTTTGATAACAACTCTCTGCCAGATGCTGCCTGACTTAGAAAATTGGTGAGCTGACTTTTCTCTTCTGTGTTGCATTCCCTTTCTTATCTCGCTGACATGCCATTAGGCTGAAGTTGGCGCCTTTCCCGGAACCTAATCTGATCATTTTGCAGCAGAGAAAAAAATACTCCCTGAACATTTTAACAAACTGCTTTTTGCTTAATGCTGTGTTTTCCAATAAATAATGTGATTTAAAGCTGAAAATAGTGGGGTTTAGCTGGTGGTTTTGCTCTGAAAGCCCGTGAACAGAACAGTACCTAAAACTCAAAATAAATACAATAAGCTGGTAGAAATTTCAACATCAATGATAATACTAAGGCCCGTGTTATGGTGTAAGGAGGTTAAAGCAATATAACAGAAACCTTCAAGACTGAGAAATGAGCAATAGATAAATAGATGGTAGATAGATAGAAGAGAGAGAGAAACAGATATATATAGAGAGAGATGCAATATACAGTATAGAAGTCAGGATTCTAGTGCAGTTACAGAGGGTATTCCTAATCTCTTTAATAAACCTATTAACCTGATGTCTACTACTGCCTCTGGAACAAACAGATAGTTTAACCACAATACCTTGACTGTTTGAACCATTGTCGTAATCTCCATATTGAGGATGAGGGTTAAATTCCATCTATTTATGTACATTATCTGAATTAATAGTGCAGTTTCTCTAAGTAACCCATTCCTAATTCAGAATTTAGAGTGAATAATAAACTCAAAATGCATCTATGCATTCTATCACCTATGACTGAAGTTGTGCTTGCGAGATAGATTTTGGTGATGTTTTGCTTCCATGCATGCACAAAAGCAAAAAATTGCAAAAATCTCACGCATGCACACATCCCCTCGCAAGAGTTTACTTCCTGGACATGCACAGAAGCAAAATCTCGGTGGGACATATGTACATGCACGCTAGACACCCGAAGCTGTGTGTGCAGCTTCCATTTTACTATCAGTGCATAATGTGGCCCGTACTGGGTAGAACCCGATACTGGGTAGTATCGCTTATTGCGCAGTCAACATTAGGTTGTTCCAAATACCATGTGGATTCACTACAGATTCTTAAATGACTAATAAATAAATCTGACGTGTTGCCCATGTGTTTTCCATCCCACTCAACTCCTATCCAAAAGAGTCAAAGGATTAATGCATTTCTTTGATGTCAGTTTTTTATGATCTGCATGAGGTTATATGTCAGAGTGTATACTCAAATCTTATGGAGATTGAAAAAAAAAGAACTATTATTTTCCTAACAGTTAACAAATTAGCCAAAGCTAATTCTGTTTCAGCATCATTGCTGTCCAGATAATATTTATTTGTTTGTTTGTTTGTTTGTTTAATTTGACTTTTTTGCTGCCCAATCTTGAAGGACTCAGGGTGGCTTACAATATATTATTATACCATAATATCAATAAGTATTATTAATATTATAATACTTATTGAGAATACTTTTGACTGTAAGATGTTATACAAGTGCTTTGGGGGAGATTTTGGATTGTAAATGGAAATTATATTTGCTGATAGGATGGCATATATGGGGTCCTGCTAACCAACTCGCTCAGACTGAAGAAGTTATTTGTATAAGCAGTGAAATGTTTCAATCCAACAAAAAATAAGTCCACTTGCATTGACTCAACTACCAGATGAGCAGATGGCAGATGAGACAGGTGACCTGTATTGGAGATTGAATAAAGAAAGAAAGAGGATTTAAGAATAATTTAAATAGACATAGAATAGAAGTAGAGATGTTTCACTAACTTTAGATTCCATAGATAGTTTCTTTTCTTTTCTTGATTTCCTCTTGTTTAATTTTATTTGAAGAAGTAGACAGCCAAGAAAAGTGGTAGAGTGGAGAGAAATAGGCTTTGAGATATGAGGAATATAAACGAAAATAAAGAACTGTTTTGGAAGTGAGTAAACAGATTAAACAAGGAGATTTCAAGAGAATGGAGTGAATTGAGATATGGGAAATATCTCAGATTCTTAGCCATTTCAATAGAAATTTAGATTCCTAGAATACAAAGTATTTGTCCATTTAATTTAGAATTATTTGGAAATTTAAGTTGTTTAATTAATAAGGCAAAAAATAGAAAATCAAAGGCATAGACAATTACAAGAGCAAGATTGCTTCATGCATAATCATTCAGCAAGCATAAACTTGAGCAAGTGACTTGAAACTTTTGTGAAATAGTTTACACACTGAATATGCCCCAAAATCCGGATGTTAGATTCCATTTTGTAGCTGAACAAGGAAAAGTACTGTAATTGTGTAAGATGTACACGATTATGTGTAATTATGTTAAGATGTACATGAAGTTCTTTTTGAAAATAGCACATGAACTTGTTAGACATGCTTTGGATCATGAAGAATATTATTTTGATGGCAGAGTCCATGGGCATTTGAGATTTAAGGAAGGTTTAGATGGTTAACTTCTAAAAAAATCACCCCAAACCTTAGATTGCTATGGTTCTTATTCACTTTTCTGTATTATTTCTTAGCCTTCATCCCTGAGCATATATGTATATGTAGATATTTTTTTTTCCAAAAGGCAACTGGACTCCCCCCCCCCCCCCCTTGCAGGAGAAAAATTATGGCCTCTTTAGGGTATCTTTGAAGTATTTTTGGGCGGAGCGTTGGAGGCTATAAAAGCTTGAGTGGATCATTTTTTTTGTTGTTGTGGGGGAGATAGGAGCCTTTTGGAGAGAAAGATAGGAGCCTTGTGGGGAGAGAGAGAGATAGGAAATAGGAAGTGAGGGAAGAGATAGAGGGTAGAGCAGTTGGAGAAGGAAGGGGGAAAGAAGGTTAAAGAAGGTAGAGGGATGAGGAGAAGAAGATGGGAAAGGAAGGCTGAGTGAATAGAAAATGAAAGTTCAGATTAACAAATTTTGGTGGTTCAGCTCAAAGTAATAGTGAGATATTTTTGATGATTTCTTTTTATTATTATTATTATTATTATGTTTGGTTTATATGGATAAAATTATCTGATGCATGGTGGAGAAAAATATTTTTTTTTAAAAAAATGTTTAATTAAGTGACGGTTATGTTCTATTTTAGGCCATGGGGCTTTCCCTGGTTGTGATATACCAATATTTTTTATTTATTTCTTGTTGGATGAACACATTTTGAATGGAAGTTAAGTGACCAATCATAAATGGATAGGGCATCCATTTATGATTGGTCATTTAAATACCATTCAAAATCAAAATAAACTTTCCAAAAATGTACTTATGACCTAGATTCAAAATTTACAGCTGCTGTTATTCATACTTATGACCAACATTGGGGACAATGCAGTATTTCCCCATCCTGCTGGATCCCATTAGGCTTCAGCCATTCAGCAAGGGAGATGAAAGAAGCTACCAGAATATGGAGGACAGTTACAGCCTGTAGGCCAAAGCCTACTTCTCATTCAGCCACCTAAGGCCTTTGTAGGCCTGGGCCTGCTCCTCAGCCCACTCCAGCAAGGCATCCAAATCAACTTAACCTTTTGCAGAAATGCCCACCTCATGGCAACTCCTGCTATTCTCCTAGCAAGCAGTACTTCTCAGGAGACTGTAGGAGGGTCTCTTGTTTTAGGAAGGCTCTGTTTGTGGTATTTATGGGCTGGGTTGGGATGTGAAGTAGGCCCAGGCCCACAGGCTGCAACTGACATCCATGTGTCAGTTTGTGCTTTAAGCTCCCTTGTGTGGTTGAGGGGCTGGTTTGGGAGCAGGACAAAGCCTGCGGAAAAGTGAAGAATAACAGGAGGCCTTGACAGGCCCTGAGTTTATAACTATGGATCCATAAAGAGAGAAGAATTTATCAGATTTTTTTAAAAAAAAATTCTATTCAGCATCCAGCCAGGGTAAAAAAAAAAGTATATTTAATGTTTAGGTCATATTTTCCCTTAGTGTTGGATGTATGTATATTTCTGTTTGTTTTATTGCCTTGTATTTTATTCCTATTGATAAAACATAATAAACATATATACACATGGGAAGTAGGCTTGAGGCCTACAGCTGCAACTGCCCTCCGGATCCCAGTTGCTTCTGCTGACTGGCTTGAGGCTCCCTTGCCTGACTGAATAACTGGCTTGGGATCAGGATGAGGCTGAGGAACCTTAAGGGAGACAGGGAGCAGATGACTGGGTGCTTCAGGGATGGGGGAGGCTATGGGCCTACGTTAGGCCTTCAATGCTTCCCTCACCCTGAGGCACCCAGTGCTCCACATTTTAATAACCTGAACGGTCATTTTTAGTGATTGCATTGGGGAGACCAGGGTTGAGGGTGGTTATTAGGTGAGATGCTTCACTTAATGACCATTTTGACATTGGCCGTAATGGGAAGTCATATCTCTAGGGCAACCTGTAACGAAAATTGGATGTAAAGGGAAGATGGCGTCAAAATGGAGCAAAAGCAAAATTAGAGACTTGTTACTGTAGGAAAAATATTCCAAGTGTGATGTCCAACAGCTAATAGCTGCAAGTATGATCAAATCATTTCTGTTACAGTGATTTAAAATTTTCCTTACTTTCCCCACCCCTTTTCCATTTCAGAAATGGATGAATCTGAACTCATAAGACCAACAAGAGCCAGTGAGGAACTTGGCTTTCTATCAAAGCCATGGATGGTCATCTTGATTATCGTATCGCTCTATTTCTTCATTGGCATTTTGATTGGTATGCGTCAGTGCTAGTAAGTTCTGCATTGTGGAAAAGATTTATTCTGTGGACAAATACATTCTTCAAGTAAGCATTTTTCTCTCTGAGCCAAAATGGCTCTACTAAATTCTGAGGGAATAATATCACCAAGGAATAATATCACCAAGAAATCAGGAGCTTGGGGCAAAGAAAACTCTACTACTTATTACAAATAATAATAATTCTTATTAATTTTAAGAAAATAATATACTGCTCAAAAAAAAATAAAGGGAACACTCAAATAACACATCGTAGATCTGAATGAATGATATATTCTCATTGAAGAACCGTTGTACCTACCTGAATGGTCTTCTCGGTGCACTGGAAGGAGAGTCCATCATGGATTATTTGCCAATCCAATTGGTAGAGACTGAGTTAAAAATTAACATAATACTTAGGTACCGCCCCCTAGCTGCCCCCATACTTTCAGTTTTAAAAACGAGACCAATGTAAGAAACTATTATTATTTATTTTCAACAATAATGAAACATATAACTTAAATGGACTCAAACTCCAGTGTCCTTAAACGAGAACAATGCTGGGTGGGTTTGGACTCTCCTTCCAGTGCATTGAGAAGACCATTCAGGTAGGTACAACGGTTCTTCTCCACTGCACTTGGAAGGAGAGTCCAACATGGGATATACCAAAGATCAAGAACCATGGGAGGGAAAAGATTGAGTCAGGGTCTTCAGAGGTGAGCACACCTGGTGTAGAACTCGTCTCCCAAAGGCTGCTTCTGCCGAGACGAAAGAGTCCAACTTGTAATGACAAATAAATGTGGATGGAGCTGCCCAGGTCGCTGCTCAACAAATGTCTTCAATGGACGCCTGTGTGGACCATGCCGCGCACTCCGGGTCGAATGAGCTGTCACCCCCGGTGGCGGGGGTTGAGCGCTTGCCTTGTATGCCTCGTTGGTACAGTTGCGGAGCCACCAGCTGATGGATGTTGATGACACTCCTAGCCCCATCTTGTGCTGGGAAAAAGATACAAACAACCTTTCAGATTTCCTGAATGGCTCAGTCCTCCTAATGTAGATTTTCAATGCTCATCTGACATCGACCTTATGCCACCTGAGCTCTTCAGGATGGTTACCATGAGTGCAGAAGTCAGGGAGCATGAGTTCTTGTTTCCTATGGAAGGTGGAGTTCACCTTGGCTATGAAGGAGGGATCTAACCTTAAAACGACTCTGTCCGGATGAAAGATAAAGAGGTCCGGATGAATAGACAGGGCCGACAGTTCAGACACTCTACAAGCTGAAGTTATTGCTACAAGGAAGGCTGTCTTAATGGAAAGCAAATGAAGAGGAATCGATCTCAGGGGCTCAAAGGGAGGACCCGTGAGTGCCCGTAAGACGAGTGAAAGCTCCCAAGATGGAAACCTGTGGACCAGCGGGGAGTGTTTGTTAGAGGCTCCTCAGATGAAGTCTCTCACCCATGGATGGTGTGCCAACGAGCGGGCTTCCATCACTTGAATAATGATTGAAAGAGCCGCCACCTGTCTCCTCAGGGTGTTAGGGGCCAAACCCTGATCAATCCCTGTTTGTAAGAATTCTAAGACTGGAATCACTGATGCTTCCCTAGGGTCAGTCTGTTGTGAGGTACAAAAGTCACAGAAGGCTGACCATGTTGTCTGGTAAATCCTGGACGTCGAGGGACGTCGAGCGGCCTGCATGGTAATAATGGCCCTGTCTGGTAATTGTTGTCCTTTCAGTCTGTTTCTCTCAACTGCCAGATGGTTAGTTGGAATCATTGGGGATCTGGATGATATCAGGTCCCCTGGCTGACAGGGGACTTGATCCGGAATCCTCCACAGGGGAGACACTGACAGGGCTACTAGATCTGAGAACCATGGTCTGCGTGGCCAATGGGGAGCCACCATTAGCATTTCCGCTCTTTCTTCCAGTATTTTGTCCACAACCCTCTGAATGAGGCTCGTTGGGGGAAATGCATACAAAAGGCCCTGAGGCCAGGCAGACAGTAGAGCATTGACCTTTTCTGCCCCCGGCGAAGGGAACCTGGAGTAAAATCTTGGGAGCTGGGCATTGATATGGGTCGCAAAAAGATCCACCAATGGAGTTCCGAATCGAAGAACTATTTTCTGAAATAGCTCCGGGTCCAGTCTCCACTCTGAGGGATCTAGGGTAGCCCTGCTTAACCAGTCTGCCTGTATGTTGCTGATTCCGGCAATATGTTCTGCTGTCAAAGAAGCCAGATGAATTTCGGCCCAGGTGAACAGATTCATAGTCTCCCTCATAAGGCGCTGAGACCTCGTGCCCCCTTGATGGTTCAGGTGGGCTCTGGTCGTGATGTTGTCTGTTAACACCAACACATGCCTGCCCAAAACCAGAGGAAGGAAGGAGTGGAGGGCAAGAAACACTGCTTTGAGTTCAAGAAAGTTGATATTGACTGGGGTCAAATCTTTTGCGGTCCTGAGTCCTTGAGTCATGTGGGGTCCAATGTGAGCTCCCCAGCCCGAAAGGCTTGCGTCTGTGGTGAGGATGACGCGATCTTGTATGCGGAAGGAGGATCCCCGCAGTAGGGCTGGAGATATCCACCACTTCAATGATTCTCTGACCTCTCGAGGAAGCCTGACCCGTCTGTGAGAGTGACTCACCTTGGCCCTCTGTGCAGGAAGAAGGAACCACTGTAAGGTCCTGATGTGATGTCGGGCCCATGGCACAATGCCTATGGCTGACACCAAGGTTCCAAGTATCTTGGAGAGCAATGAGAAGGAACCTGTCTCTGGTGCTGGAGTCTGGAAATTAAATGGCGGATGTTGACTTGTCTTTCTGGATACTGTGTTTATGTTGGAACCCAGATGCAATAACTGGGTTGTGGGACAGCTGAAAGGTGCTGGCGGCCGCTTCTGGCATTCTAATGCTCTTTGGGGGAATTTTGTAATCCCCTGAAGCCACCCAGTGGGGGGGGCGGACCCCTCCACCTTCGGCTTGCAGTCCAGTTTGGCCACGGAGGCCAGGGACCCTGGGGCTGCGTTGCTCCTCTCCGGAGGGATTCCCACTGAGGGAAGAGGCCCCCTGAGGAGAAAGACTTCGGGGGTGGTGCCCGCGGAGGGCAGAGACTCCATCCCATTCTCTTAAAGGATCTGTATGAGAAAAAATAAAAGGGGAAAAAACAAGAAGACAAGTTAACATAAGGTAATACAATTTATTTTTATAGAGAATAAAACTCAGCAGTCTCTACACATGGACTGAGTTTTTAAAAACTGAAAGTATGGGGGCAGTTAGGGGGCGGTACCTAACTATTATGTTAATTTTTAACTCAGTCTCTACCAATTGGATTGGTAAATAACCCATGTTGGACTCTCCTTCCAAGTGCAGTGGAGAATACTTTGTTCTGTACAAAGTTGAATGTGCAAAACAGCATGTGAAATTGATTGTCAATCA
Organism: Erythrolamprus reginae; assembly: GCF_031021105.1. Classification (NCBI taxonomy): domain Eukaryota; kingdom Metazoa; phylum Chordata; class Lepidosauria; order Squamata; family Dipsadidae; genus Erythrolamprus; species Erythrolamprus reginae. Next base: position 245,307,957 of record NC_091951.1, on the reverse strand, counting down.
GTGTTGTTTCCTAAGTGGACAGTTTGATTTCACAGAAATTTGATTTACTTGGAGTTATATTGTGTTGTTTAAGTGTTCCTTTTATTTTTTTTTTGAGCAGTGTATTTACGTTAGTTAATGTTTTATTTTATTTTTGTTTTTCAATCTCCAGCAGAAGATTCTGCCAGAATAATGTGGCACCAGGGCAGGAAGACACTTCTAACAAAACCAACAATGTGGATGACTTGGAGGTTATATCCCTCCCGTATAACCTGCCAGATAACTGGAACACAAACATAAATATTACAAATGACATGAGCATCAGTTTCAGAAGAATGTCAGATATACTTCAATCCTCATCTCTCTAATATCTGGTAATCTTTCGCAAATTACTTAAGACCCCTGTATCGCCAGGCATGGGGGAATTGAGACACCTCCCCAGGCTTTTATATTTTATGTATGGTATGTGTGTTTTGCGGAGTTTTTAAATGTTGGGTTTTTTAGATGTTTTTAATATTAGATTTGTTTCCATTGTAACATTGTTATTATTATTGTTGTGAGCCGCCCCGAGTCTTCGGAGAGGGGCGGCATACAAATCTAATAAATTATTATTATTATTATTATTATTATTATTATTATTATTATTAATTGTTTAAATTAATTTGATTACCAGGTTTTCTTAATTTTTTGTCCCTTGATTATTTTAAGATATTAAATTATTATTTAAATATTAGATGTGCTCCTGTCATGGTGCAGAACACAGATGTCCCAGAAGGTAGGAGTGAGTACTTTATCCTAAAATATTAATTTATTTTTTCTCATTTTGGATATGGAGCAAATTCAAATTTTATTACAAATTTATTTTACAAATAAAATACTCTTATTATTAGTGTTTAAAAATGTTATATAAGTTAATAGTATTTTATTCACTTTTTGTTCTTAGATATCCAGGAAAAGCTGTTGCATTGGGAGAGTGTTGCCACAACAGTAATCCACCTCCCACAATACCACCAAGCAGGGCTTGAAATTCAAAACTTTTCTCTACTGGTTCTGAAATGTGGCTTGGTGGGCATGGCAGAGAAAGGATACTTCAAAATCTCCATTCCCACCACACTCCAGGGGAAGGAGTGAAATCCCCATTCCATCCCCACTCAGTTCTGCTACCAGTTCTCCAGAACCTATCAGAACATGCTGAATTTCACGCCTATCACCAACACAGAAAACAACATGGCTGAAATAAAAATGTGAAATTAAATAAGATTTGATTTGACAAAAACATCAAGACTTCTCTCAACATCTACATGGTATTTGGTAATTTTTAATATTTGTTTTAGTTTCTTGCTGCTTCTTCTTGTTGTTGTTATTTTATTCACCCCAAAACCCAGTAATACAATCAAAAAAGATTTATATTCTGGATTTCGCATCACAATATCAGAAGTCAAACACTTCCAAAGCGTCTAGGACTGTGTGATATATTTCCGTATGATGCCTGCAGATCCAAACTACTTCCAAGTAGTTTGTAGGTGAGGTCTCCAGATCAGTTCTGGAGACCTCACCTACAAAAAGATATTGACAAAATTGAACGGGTCCAAAGACGGGCTACAAGAATGGTGGAAGGTCTTAAGCATAAAACGTATCAGGAAAGACTTAAGGAACTCAATCTGTATAGTCTGGAGGACAGAAGGAAAAGGGGGACATGATCGAAACATTTAAATATGTCAAAGGGTTAAATAAGGTTCAGAAGGGAAGTGTTTTTAATAGGAAAGTGAACACAAAAACAAGGGGGCACAATCTGAAGTTAGTTGGGGGAAATGAGAACATGAGAAAATATTATTTTATTGAAAGAGTACTAGATCCTTGGAACAAACTTCCAGCAGACGTGGTTGGTAAATCCACAGTAATTGAATTTAAACATGCCTGGGATAAACATAGATCCATCCTAAGATAAAATACAAAAAATAGTATAAGGGCAGACCAGATGGACCATGAGGTCTTTTTTTACCGTCAGTCTTCTATGTTTCTATGTTTCAAGTACGGTGGCCTTTTGCAAGTGATAGATCGTGATTTTGTTAATGTTTATTGTTTTTAAATGCCGGCTGAGGTCCTTTGGCACAGCACCTTGTTGCCGATTACTACTGGGACCACCTGTACTGGTTTATGCCAGAGTCGTAGTTCGATTTTAAGATGCTGATATCGGATATGTTTTTCTTGTTGTTTTTCATCAATTTCATTGTTGTTGTTGTTGTTGTTATTATTATTATTATTATTATTATTATTATTATTATTATTATTCTAAACGTGTTCCTGTTATGGTCTAGGACTCAGACAACTCAACTTCCTTGAGGAAGACGTTCTAGCAGAACTGTGAATGTCAGCCTCAGGAGACACAAAGCTAAGCATGAGGCTGATCAAAGAACAGCAACAACTGCAGCAGTCAGTTAATATTGATGATGTCAGCACTCCTAGCTGTGACTAGAGTGAAGACTGAGCAACATTGTTCTATTAGGCTTCTCTCCAAGAAATATTTCCAGTAATTTTATATAGGAAAACCACTGTCCATACATAAAGTATCTCCCTGTTAAAATTTCAAAATTATTTTTGGGTCTTTTTTAATTTATATGCTTTCTGGTTTACTCAAAAATTCAAAATTCTTTTGCTTGGTATAGTTCTTGATTTCTACTCCTTTTATTGCTGACATAGATAATTGTCCTTCTAAAAATCTAATTTGACTTGAAATACTTTTCTGGCAATGTATTTATTCTTCCTTTTCAGTTAAGTATTATATTGTATGCAATACCTTCAAAAAAATATTAAAGAGTAATATACAATTAAGATCATGTTTTTTCTTTAGAGATTGATAAACAATTGAAAAAAATTCCTGAAACTTTGTTTTCATATAAGATAACTGCAACAAAATTATTGTGTGTAGTCCGTCATTTAAGATTACAGTTGGCCTCAAATCTCAGTTGTTGAGTGAAGCAGCCTTTAAGTGAGATGCCACATTACCACTTTACCCTAACCCTACTAGAGAGAACAATTGTGAGATCAATGGAATTTGCTAATATTAGGGCTGGTTTTACAGTGCATTGAGGGATTTCTGGAAATAAAATCCCTTGGCGGCCTGAAGGACTGGATCTCAAATCAGGCAAAAATACTGATGAACTGCCTTATTCCAGAAGGCACAGAACAGCATTTTCTTCTCCAGAAGAGGGGAGACATGGTTCACTAATATGCTGGCAAATATCAGTGTTATAAAAGGTCCAGAACTTTAGATAATTGACTTTTGTTGGTGTTTTCCTCTCCCTACGAAAACAAACATGGTGTTCATTAAAACACTAACAAATATCAGTCTTCTGAAAAAAGAAGAACCCAGAATGTTCACTAGCTTTTCTCCAGATTTGAGGTCTGTTCAACCAACACATGCATGGATTTCTCATTGCACCATGGAGATGAGGGGAAATCCTTCAACCTGCTGAGAAAACAGACCTCAAATCCAATATACTCTCCACTTGCAACATTCCCTGTTTATTTTCCCACTGGTTTTTTTGAGAACCCAGTAGAGAATCTTATAAATGGCAATCACATGATTGCAGGGCACTTGGCAACCAATCGTAAATGTAAACAGGTTGCCATCCACCTGAAATAAAATCATGTGACTGTGGAATCAGCCAAGATATTTTATAATGGTTGGAAATGCTTTATAGACTATAGAATACCTGTTCCAAGGCTGTTAAGATGCAAATGATAATGTTGATGAAAAATCAGTCATAAATTGAGGATTACCTGTACACATAAGGATGGAAAGATTCAGAACTACCCACAATTGTATAGTATGTTTGTATGTATGTTTGGTTTTATAATAAGGTTTTTTTTAGTTATTTTACTATTGGATTGGATTGTTACATGCTGTTTTTTATCACTGTTGTTAGCCGCCCCGAGTCTACGGAGAGGGGCGGCATACAAATCCAATAGATAGATAGATAGATAGATAGATAGATAGATAGATAGATAGATAGATAGATAGATAGATAGATAGATAGATGGATAGATAGATAGATAAAAAATAAATTGGTTGCCGATCAGTTTCCGGTCACAATTCAAAGTGTTGGTTATGACCTATAAAGCCCTTCATGGCACCGGACCAGAATATCTTCGGGACCGCCTCCTGCTGCACGAATCCCAGCGACCGGTTAGATCCCACAGAGTCGGCCTTCTTCGGGTCCCGTCGACTAAACAATGTCGTCTGGCGGGACCCAGGGGAAGAGCCTTCTCTGTGGGGGCCCCAACCCTCTGGAACCAGTTCCCCCCTGAGATTAGGATTGCCCCCACCCTCCTTGCCTTTCGTAAACTCCTTAAGACCCACCTCTGCCGTCAGGCATGGGGGAACTAAAACACCTCCCCCTTGCCCATGTTGTGTTGTTGATTGATTGACTGTGTGCCTGTTTTTTATATATATTGGGATTGTTTTAGGAAATTACTAATTTTAAATTGTAATTAGATTGGTGGGCATTGGATTTTTATTATGTACTATTTTTTATTATTGTTGTGAGCCGCCCCGAGTTTGCGGAGAGGGGCGGCATATAAATCCAATAAATCTAATCTTAATCTAAATCTAAATCTAAATAAATAAACAAACAAACAAACAAATAATAAATAAATAAATAATAATAAACAAACAAACAAACAAACAAATTTGGACGACAAAGGTGATGGTAATGCTAAGATGGTTAAATTGTCCTCTTTGATCAGAAGAAAGACAAACTCTACTTTATTGCTGACTTATAAACAACAATACTGGAGAATTTGGTATTAAGTTCAAATATTATACTTTTTTATGATAAAAACAATTTAATACTTTCTGCATGATATCTTTTACTATCTTTTAAATAAAAGTATAAAAAGGCACAAAAAAAATCAAGCACTAAATAAAAATTTAAATGTTAAAAAATTATTTGTTCAATGGGAAAAAAAGGTGCTGGGTGGATGGAGAGATATTTAGGTCTACTTGAATGTGCTTTCATCAATTGGTTTTATTATAATTTTGTTTCCTATTGGAATTATGGCTGGAACATTTAGTTAGTCAATTAAATTTACTGTATATACCTCCCACCTCACTGCCAAGCAACTCTATGCAGGTAGTAAGGATTAAACATCTTATGCTTTCATAAATTCATCTGAAGGGATCCAGGTAGTGAAACTTTAAATCGTGTATTTTGAGACATATGTACTTTGATTCCTATCATCCCAAATGTTATACCTCCTTGGGAAATAATGGTTTGCACTCCAGCCAGGTGCACAGTCACATCTGCATTCAGCTGATGAGTCATGACCATCCTGTTCAAAATGAAGTAGAGTAGCCAATATGCTCAGTTACAACCTGCCTCTTGCCAGGTATCCTTTGGAGCCAAAGTTCCTACATCATCATCCAAAACATAAACATAATGGAATAGAAAGATCTGCTGAAATCACAAAGCAACTTTTCAGTCAAGGTTCACCAACTTTAAGAACTGAAGGTGTTGTGGTTTTTTTAGAGTTATAGAAAGGGTGTGTGTGTTTCCCGTTGGAAAGAGGACAGAGTGGCAAAATCCCAAATAAAACAAAAGTTGCAGATTTATAATGTCAAATGAAGAAATGACAAGCGTTGAATGTAGTTGATTCTGAAAAAATAATGCAAAAAGTTACAAAATAACTACAGTGACCATATTTTCTTGGGAGAAAAAAACAAAGGACAAGTCAAGAGTGCACTAAGTGATCTACAGCCAGGTGTTCGATCCTCAGGCTTTCCTTGTTTCAAGGCAGTAAAATGAAGACCCTGAATGTTGGGTGTAATATGCTGACACTGTAAACCACTCAGAGACTGCCATAAAATCATTGTGGAATAGTAGTATATACAGTAGGTCTACGTGCTATTGCTACAGCAACCTAGGGATCTTGATTTCAAATCTTATGAAAAAAAAGCCACATCTTCTCATTGGCCCAAGCACAGCCCATCAATTATTGATTGATTGATTGATTGATTGATTGATTGATTGATCGATTGATTGGATTTGTATGCCGCCCCTCCCCGTGGACTCGGGGTGGCTAACAACAGTGACAAAAACAGAATGTAAAAATCCAATACTAAAAACAGCAAAAACCCTTTTTATAAAACCAATCATACATAAAAAAATACCATGCATAAATTGTGGAAGCCTAGGGGGAAAGATTATCTTAGTTACCCCATGCCTGACGGCAGAGGTGGGTTTTGAGGAGCTTACGAAAGGCAAGGAGGGTGGGGGCAATTCTAATCTCTGGGGGAAGTTGGTTCCAGAGGGCCGGGGCCGCCACAGAGAAGGCTCTTCCCCTGGGGCCCGCCAACCGATATTGTTTAGTTGATGGGACCCGCAGAAGGCCCACTCTGTGGGACCTAACTGGTTGCTGGGATTCGTGCGGCAGAAGGCGGTCCCTGAGATAATCTGGCCCGCTGCCATGAAGGGCTTTATAGGTCATAACCAACACTTTGAATTGTGACCGGAAACTGATCGGCAACCAATGCAGACTGCGGAGTGTTGGTGTGACATGGGCATATTTAGGGAAGCCCATGATTGCTCTCGCAGCTGCATTCTGCACGATCTGAAGTTTCCGAACACTTTTCAAAGGTAGCCCCATGTAGAGAGCATTACAGTAGTCGAGCCTCGAGGTGATGAGGACATGAGACTGTGAGCAGTGATTCCCGGTCCAATGCCCCGCAATGGAAGTAAATTTTTCAAATAAGATGGAAACAAATCTGGTATCAGATGATATCGTAAAACCAAATTTTTAAACTTTAATCAACATGCGAACACCACCACTTCAGCATACACACATTCTTTTTTTTTTAACAATGCAGATTAAAGTCAAGCAGGGCAGGCAAGGGCACTTACCAATAAATCCAACAAAGGTGTAATGTGGCAAAGAAAGAGGTAAGGGCATGATGGCCGGGGAGGGGGTGGGAGGAATTATGTGATGCCCTCTTTCTTTGGTGCCTGAAGTTTATTTTGCTTAATAATTTCAGCCTTTGAATGTAGTCCAGACTAGGAACCAAAGTCACAAAACCGGTTTTATTATAAAGTTATTGTCAGAAACAAACTCCCAGACCCATAGATGAAGTGTTCAATTAGCTGTTTTGCTGCTCAAGCCTATACACAGGAATCTTCTCACATCAATGGTTTGCACCTGGAGTAAGACTAAATAAGGTTCAACCATGTGCAAGGAGGGGGACAGACTTCAACCTCGTGTAGGGCACGGGTGTCAAACTCAATGGCACCATGTGACATCAGAATTCTTTTCCTTGGTGGAGACAGGATAGACATGTTTACGGAGTCTACGGAGAGGAGTGGCATACAAATTTAATAAATAATAATAATAATGTTTGCATGTGATGCATCCAGCCTGCGGGCCATCAGTTTGATACCCCTGATGTAAGGGATTCCAGACTAATATCCCATTTGACTCCTTCCCCCTGTCTCAGCACTCTCTAAGCCTTCCACCCTTCCGAGGTGGGTAAAATGAGGACCCGGATTGTAGGGGCAATATGCTGGCTCTGTTAAAAAGTGCTATTGCTAACATGTTGTAAGCTGCCCTGAGTCTAAGGAGAAGGGCGGCATAAAAATCAAATAAATAAATAAATCTAATAAATTAAGTGCACAAAAGAGGAGGAAATAAGATGAATCTGTAACTCACTATGGTTCCAAGGAAAGAAACGTAAAGGGAGAGGAATACCCACGTAAGTAAACCCAGTCTAAACATGTAAGTGAAGGCTTTTCTAAATTAATCTTCTCATGATCATGACCAGCACTGAAGCACCTATGTTTTGCCATCTAAAGGGACCCACACGTTTTAACCACAGCATGAAACAAATCAAAAACACACTTCCCCTCCAGAAAGCATGTACAAAAAAAATCTAACTCATCTTACTTCCAAATAAACTCCATGGAAATCTAGCCAGTTGCCATGTTTAGCAGCATTTCCCCTAAGCATATATTCTCGTGGTGGTCCTGAATGTTAGCTCCAAATCAGTTTATATCCTGAAGAGCACATTGACGCAGTTTACTTCCGTAAGACTGAGAAACAAGTAAACAAATAAATAAATAAGCAAAGAGCCTTTAACTTCATTGTATAAAGAGAAAGAGATTTGCTATACATGGAAGAGCAGACTGTATAATTACATTCCCCATTCTCCTCTTAATTACAATGCTGTCTCTCAGAAGGCCTGTCACTATCACACTGCCCTCTAATTGAGCACATCTGGAAAATCCCTTTTCTGCAACAATGTTAACCAATGGCATGTAATTAATAATAATAACAACAGCTAGTTGTGATACAGCTCCATGCATCCAAGACTCTTGGGCTGCTTTCCATTAAAATAAAAGGCTCTGGCCAAGATTTTTGCAATGTGGCTTTAAAGAGACAGATGACTATGAAGGGGGGGGGGGATCGTCTATCTCCCAAAAGGGATTTTTACTGGGGCTTGCAAGAAACAAAGAAGGAAGCTCAAGTTGGCATTAATAATACAGCAATTGTTGACTTGAATTAGACAGATGTTAACTCTCCAACAGGCAGATGCTAAGATGGAGTCGGTCACCATTCTCTGTGCCATTCATTAATATGGCAGATTTTTCCTTCCTTCAGCCACATGGTGGGGGCTTTGTACAAGACAAGAGTGATATCTATGTAACTTCATTTTAGCATGAGTCTTACTGGTTTGTTCTTTGCTGACTTAAAATATTTGTAAAAAAATATTTGTGGGTTTATAGCCCTAGCTAAAAGGGTGAGTTCCTCCTGGTTTGGACTGGATCAACCGAACTGGTAGTGACTCGCTGTTGAGGTCACAATGGTGTCATAGATCTAGTTTGGTTGGTGCTGGCCCATGAGTGCCACCAACTTGTTTTTTGAATTTTTTTCTGAATTTTTTACTGTTTGGAAGTTTTTTCCTCTGCTGCTGGAAAAGGGCCTTCCCGCCTGCCGCCGGGTTTATACTTACCTTTATTACTTTGCCTGAAGCACAGCTGATCAGCTTCTCAGCTGTGTTTCGTGCTGATTATAGCTACTGAGCATGCACAGAAGCAGAATTGTCTGAGGGGATGAGTGGAGCAAGCAAGTAAGCATGAAATATCATGATGCGAGCTGGTGGCGAAGGTAAGTGAAACCTACCCCTGCCCAGCTATTTTAAACCATCTGTTAAAACTTCCCCAAAAGCGGTTTTAAAAGACAGGGCAAATAAAAATGACAATAAAAGATCTGAGCTCTGAATATAATAATAATAATAATAATAATAATAATAATAATAATAATGATTTGTATGCCGCCCCTCTCCGAAGACTCGGGGTGGCTTACAACAATAATAAAAACAATATTATAGTAGAACAAATCTAATATTAAAAAGCATATAAAACCCTATTTAAAACCCTATTTTTTATTTAAAAAAACCAAACAACACATTCATACCAAACATAAAACAAAATATAAAAGAGCCTGGGGGAAAGGTGTCTCAACTCCCCCATGCCTGGCGGTAATGAATCTGATAATGAATATGCTATTAACAAATTTGTTCCAGCAAATTCCTCCAAAGCAAGGCTGAGCAATTATGGCCCCTTTACAAGCATGGCTGGCTCAGGAATTCTGGGAATTGAAGTCCATAGGTCATAAAGTGACCACATTTGCCTATCCCTGCATATTTTTTGTAGTGCCAGTTAATAGTGGAGACAATTCAGATATTGAATCCATCTAATTTTGCTCTGAGAAATTGCTTCTCTAACCTTGGGTGTGTTTATATGCATATAGGTGAACAAGCACTTTAAATATCAATTCAGAGCTCACTAGGTTCAAGATATATTTAATGTGTTATCAAGAATTAAAGTTTTAATACTTTAAAAACTAAACTGGGATGCAGTGATGGACTACCAAATTTTTTTACTATCACTCTGTGGGTGTGGCTTATGCTTTTTGTTTCACCATCTTTCAGTGCAAACTTATTTGTTTGTTCCTTTCTTTGTTTGTTTGTTTATTAGATTTTTATGCTGCCCTTCTTGAGGTGACTCAGGACAGTGTACAACAACTGGGTGATCTGGGGTGGAGCTCCATTTTCGCTACCCCACTGCATTCCCCCCTGTCCAGGCAGTAGCTCACTCCTGATTATCTACTATATAAAGTGTATGTACACACTCGCACATACAGCTCTTCTAAAATTATACACATTCAACCTCATTTACTATGATAGGGAAAACCCAGAAGGGAAAAAAGAAAAAAAAATCAAAATTTTGCTACCGGTACTGTGTACCTGACCGTACCCATAGGAGCCCACCACTGCTGGGATGTGACAATAAACAACTAGATTATCAAGGAAAATACAGGTAGTTTACAAGGAAACTACAGGTAGTCTACAACTTACAGCAATTTATTCAATGGGTCTTTATTTATTTATTAGTTTAATTTATATGCTGCCCAACTCCTGAAGGACTCTGGGTGTCTCACAACAAAGAGAAATAACATCTAAAAAGGAACAATTTAAAAAGACAATTTAAAACCCGTTAATAAAACCATGCATATATTTTGTGGCTGGATCTAGATGATGCATCATTTGATCAACTGCCCAGAAGTTACAATGGCATTAAAAAAGAAACTTATGACCATTTTCACACAACCTTAACACCACCCCTATGGTCACATGATCAAAATTCAGATACTTGGTTCGTATTTATGATTCAATTCAATTCAATTTATTAGATTTGTATGCTGCCCCTCTCCGAAGACTCGGGGCGGCTCACAACAACAATAAAAACAATATTCTAGCGAAAACAAATCTAATATTAAAAAGCACATAAAAACCCTATCATCTTTAAAAAGCAAACAACACATACATATCCAAACGTAAATATAAAAAAGCCTGGGGGAAAGGTGTCGCAACTCCCCCATGCCTGGCGGTATAGATGAGTCTTGAGTAATTTACGAAATTGCCATATCCTGGGGTGATGTGATCACTTTTTGTGACCCTCTGACCAGCAATGTCAATGGGGAAGCCACTTAACAACCCTAACTAACTTAACAAATTTATTTATTTATTATTTAGATTTGTATGCCGCCCCTCTCCGAGGACTCGGGGCAGCTCACAACAGAGAAAAACAAATCATAAATAATTCGAGTAAGTTTAAAACATTTAAGATTTAAAAGAAAACCCCATATACTAACAGACACACACACAAGCATACCATACACAAATTAAACATGCCCAGGGGGAGATGTCTCAATTCCCCCATGCCTGACGGCAAAGGTGGGTTTTAAGGAGTTTGCGGAAGGCAGGAAGAGTAGGGGCAGTTCTAATCTCCGGGGGGAGTTGGTTCCAGAGAGCCGGTGCCGCCACAGAGAAGGCTCTTCCCCTGGGGCCCGCCAACCGACACTGTTTAGTTGACGGGACCCGGAGAAGGCCCACTCTGTGGGACCTAATCGGTCGCTGGGATTCGTGCAGCAGGAGGCGGTCTCGGAGGTATTCTGGTCCGATGCCATGAAGGGCTTTAAAGGTCATAACCAACACTTTGAATTGTGACCGGAAATTGATCGGCAGCCAATGCAGACTGCGGAGTGCTGGTGAAACATGGGCATACCTAGGTAAGCCGATGACTGCTCTCGCAGCTGCATTCTGCACGATCTGAAGTTTCCGAACACTTTTCAAAGGTAGCCCCATGTAGAGAGCATTACAGTAGTCGAACCTTGAGATGATGAGGGCATGAGTGACTGTGAGCAATGAGTCCCGGTCCAGATAGGGCCGCAACTGGTGCACCAGGCGAACCTGGGCAAACGCCCCCCTCGCCACAGCTGAGAGATGGTTTTCTAATGTGAGCTGTGGATCGAGGAGGACGCCCAAGTTGCGGACCCTCTCTGAGGGGGTCAATGATTCCCCCCCCAGGGTGATGGACGGACAGATGGGGTTGTCCTTGGGAGGCAGAACCCACAGCCACTCCGTCTTATCCGGAGTAATTGTAGTAATTCACTTAACAACTCTGGCAAAAAGGTTGTAAAATGGGTCAAAACTCACTTAACAAATGTCTCACTTAGCAATAGAAATTTTGGGCTCAATTGTGGTCTTAGGTAAAGGACTACCTCTGTAGATACTACCTCAACAATGGTGATATTCCAATCCCTGACCTCTTTCAAAGAGATTCTTGTGTGTTCATTGTATTTGTATTGCTTGGTATTTTAAAATCCTCAGTCCTCTCTATCCCACAACAGGGATTAGATCAGGGGTGGGTTCCTTCCAGTTCAGACCAGATGGTGATGTCACAATGGCATCACAGATCCAGTTCAGTTAGTGCTGGTCTGAGGGCACCGCCATCTTTTGGGGGGAATTTTTTTCTGATTTTTGTTTACTGTTTGGAAGTTTGCTGCTTTTTGAAAAACAGTTGTGCTTCGAGCTGATTATACCTACTGATCATGCGCAGACGCAGAATTGCACTGGGGACGCACACAAAACATCATGATGTGAACTGGTTACGAAAGTAAGTGGAACCCACCCCTGGACTAAACTGCTGCTCATTTGGGACATTGCTGGAGTGCAGTATACAAAATTGTAACTTGTAACTCCAAATAGCACCTGACAAATAAATCAAGTCCCAGTCCAATTCTCTTGATCAGAGCTCAATTTATTAACATAACCATGTTGATTACACCGTGGCCATTCCGATTCTGAATACTTCCCAGAATCCCACCTGGCTTAAGGTTCATCCTACATCCCCACACCCACAAGTTCATCACGAGAGCCAGTCCGTGTGCAGGGGTTTATCAACTTCCTCATTTTCTTCAGTTGAGGCAGAACAAAAGATGACCTTGGCTCAGAGAAAATAATCGTCGACTAAACAATGTCATTTGGCGGGACCCAGTGGAAGAGCCTTCTCTGTGGCGGCCCCAACCCTCTGGAACCAGCTCCCTCCAGAGATTAGAACTGCCCCCACCCTCCTTGCCTTTCGTAAACTTCTTAAAACCCACCTCTGCCGTCAGGCATGGGGGAACTGAGACATCTCTCCCGGGCCTATACAGTTTATACATGGTATGTTTGTGTGTATGATTGGTTTTATAATAATGGGGTTTTTAGTGTTTTTTTAAATTATTAGATTTGTTTTTACATAGTCTTTATTATTGCTGTGAGCCGCCCCGAGTCTACAGAGAGGGGCGGCATACAAATCTAATAAATAAATAAATAAATAAATAAATAAATAAATAAATAAATAAATAAATAAATAAATAAATAAATAAATAAATAAATAAATAAATAAATAAATAAATAAATAAATAAATAAATAAATAAATAAATAAATAAATAAATAAATAAAAATAAACAAACAAACAAACAAACAAACAAAATAATGAAAAAACAAAAAAACTAAAAACGTAAACAAACCAATCAACCAACCAACCAACCAACCAACCAATCAATCTTTGGTTGTGTCTAGTAGTTTCCCCACTGACTACTCACTACTCTCCCAACCCCCCTTATGCTGCATTGTTGTGGCAGGCCTAAATCTCTAACTCCATATGATGGCTTCAGTCTGACACGTGAACAGGTTTTACAAAGATGGCTGAATATTAGTGAAACAGGACTCTGTTTTTAAAAAATGTAGAATAAATCAGGGAACATCGGATATAAGAGCTGGGGTTATGAAAGAATCAAGATAAAACACAGAGAATAGCAAAACAGTCCTGGAGATCCAGTTGCCCAAGGTAAATTAAGAAAGTGAGAGGAAAGATCAGAAGATTACAGGAAAACAGTAAGTGCAGACCTGTTGGCTCTAGCTCATGATTGTTTATTTTTGCAATAAACACACTAACTCATGGAAGCATGGGGTTGCCCAAAAGACAACTGGAAATAATTAACAAGAAATACTATATGAAAGACTATCAACTCCATCCAAAGGACACGCACACATACCACACATGCACGCAAATATATAAAGAAGGATAGATGATCACTGACTTCTTAGTTTTCTTCTTTAGAAGTCAACTTCTTTGCTAAATGTCACTCATATCAAAATTTAAAGGAAGTGGGTGGGGGGAGAAAAATGAAAAAGAAAACCAACTTCTCTCCACTTCCAGTAGCAGTGTAAGTTTAAACTGATCTGAGCACTTTCACTGTAAACCGCGATAATGGCTCAAGGTCTGTAATCATGCCTAAATATCATCAGTCCCATATGGAGGAGAGGGCTTAGCAGGCCACACAGCTATCCAAGAAATCTACCATCACTCCAACTTTTCAGTCATGGCAAAGCTCTGAATAAAATCCATTACTGTAAAGGAAAGAAGTGAATCATTTAAAGATGATGGCTGAACTCGCAACAAGCATAAACGCAAAATTCAGCTATATACCCTTTTATTCTTTAGAAAAATATATCTTTAATTCAGTGAAAAAAACAGCTGTATTCAGGTGTCACAAAAAGCAAAGATTTTTAAAAAAAATATAGACTAGTAATACATAGGCAATATTTTCAGGTACATACCCATGGCTTCCTCTTGATTCTTCTTACTGTGCCTATTGATAGGTTGTTTAGAAATATGTGTGAACACTGCAAGTTGTTTTTCTTCCAATGAAGAAGAATTTTTTAAAACTCTCATAAATTGTTTTAACTAGATGATTTAATGCATACAATGTTTTAAGAAATGTAATGCATTTGAGAATAATCTTAACTACAAATCTCAAGTGTGGTTAGATAGGAATAGACAATTTATTATCTGGATAGTTATTCACTCTTACACATATGTACATAAACCGTAGACTTTATTTTTTACAAAACAATTGATTATTGGAATGGAATGGAATGGAAAAAATTGTTACTTACACAAGTGGTTTGATGTAACTTTTACAATATAATTTTGCATAGTTAAGGTATTTCTGAGTGGTGCAAGTAATTTTGTTCCACAAAAGCAATCTGTTTTATACAGCTTTGATTTTTATTTATTTATTTATTTATTTATTTATTTATTTATTTATTTATTTATTTATTTATTCATACATTCATTCATTCATTCATTCATTCATTCATTCATTCATTGGATTTTTATGCTGCCTCTCTCCGTAGACTCTCGATATGGATTTGTATGCCGCCCCTCTCCGTAGACGTTTTGCAGATTCTTTGACATTCTTTCCAAAATATCAAACTTTTTTCCTTTGGTAATGCAACTGTAGTGTTGGCAGCATTGTGTATCACAGCTGTCTTCTTCTAGTAACAATTAAAGTAGTAGGTGGCATCTCTCTCCAACTCTTTCCATCAGTCACTGCAAATCATGATGTTGTCCTGTATTCTTTGCTCCTCTAGAGAATTACTTTCCCCAGAATTACAGAATTACCCTTCCCCCCAAAGAAGCAGAAATTTTACAGATAGGAGAACAAAATTAATAATTTCCCTGCCTGTTCAGACATTAGGCTTTTCAAGTTTGCACTTGACAAGAACTTCCTTCTCCAATAGAAACCTTAATCTGACCTCTAAGAGTGTTTTCTGGTGAAAAAGGTGTCACAGTATTACTATACTATATTATATATATAGTATATTGCATGCTTCTGACGAAAGAGACTCCAGCTCCAAGTCAACAGAGTTTCAACACATCACAACGGTTAAAGCAATGTGTTGGATTCACTGACTGTTCCTATATCTGGTGCTTCTTAATCATGCTTTCACTTGCAACATAACCAAAAGGCACAGAAACATCTTAGACAGATTAACTTTCGACAAACAGAGCAGGGAATGTCGTCTTTACTGAAGAAAACTGCACATGAGGAAAAGGGGAGGGAAGCATTTTGTTACTGAAAGGTATTTACATCTACTTGTCGACTAATACAAGAAAAACGAAGATTTCATCAACCAACAGTGATTTATTGCAGTGCACTTATCTTACTTAGCAGAACATAAACTTTTCATCCCGTATTAAATCTTCTGGTTTTTATTATATTAAAATGACTAAGCCCCAATCTCCAGATGGATTTTGCAAGTTTCATTCTGGTCATTTCAATGTGGACCAATTCAGAAACTGAATGCTCCGTTTAGATCACTGGGCATCAGCTAAATTGTGCATTGTGCCCAGATGCATAACATAGTTTGGCACAGTCAGGTTTATATCCTTAGCACTGAAATTCCTGCCTGCCCTCGACAAGCAACCCATTTATCCTCTGTAATTTTAGCCTGGGAAGGAAGACTGTCGTGTACTATAAAAATAGTCTAACCACCCTAATTATGGAGCAGATTAAAACAAACAGCAAGCATACAATATGCCTCCATCTTCATAGGCTTGGGAGACTGCAGTAGCTTCAGCATTTCAAAAACATCAAATGATAAACATTTGAAATATTTTTCTATCCAAGGAATCTTCACTGTGTTTGGCTAATGGACAATGCTTGAGTGTAACCACTGCCAGAAATTGATTAAAAAATTATCCTTTGCACTTTTGTGGCTGCCTTTCCACCCCTCCACCCCTGTGTAAGGTCAGAAACCATAACACCACAATAAAATTTCAAAATTGGCTCAGATATAAGGCTAGCAACTTTATTGAGCCAATTTTGAGGAAGCAGCAAGTTTGCAACATTCTGAGCTTTCCAAAGCTCTATATCAGGGCATTAATACATCCCAATTCATTTTTAAAAAAATTATATTTTGGGCATAGATGTTCAGTTATGTTCAGCTTCGTAAATATATGTTCATCTTTTCTTCATTAAATATCCTCCCAAGAATGAAAATTATCCCTTACCAGGCAGGTCACAGTTAAATGTTGAGATGGGGCGAACACTGCTTTTTGTGTCAAAGGGAACTTTCTGCAGTCACCTCCCCGCTACATGTAACTGCTGAGATATATGATTTTTTTTCAGAAACATGACTGGAGAAGAAGAAAGAAAGAAATTTTCACATGCCTTAGTCCTAAAATAATCTTTTACCCACCTCATTCCTCAGATGTGTTTGCTATAAAAACTCTGAGATGGGTAAAAGCCAGACAATTAGGTTGACATAAGGAGATAACTCTAATGCTTGCAGATTAATTATTGTAAATGTGCTTTCTATTGGAGGATGGAGATTTATATATGCATGCAGATCAACATGCAGCTTATCACAGGCATATGGAATGTCCCAAAGGTGCTTTTTCATAAGGCAACTGGATTTTGATTTTCCTTGAAGACGTTTTGTTTCTCATACAAGAAGCTTCTTCAGTTGTTCAGAACTTGGACAAATGACTTCCAGGAAAAACAAAGCCCTATTGCTTTTTGAGAAACCTCCCCCCCCCCCACACACACACCTTTCAGACAAACATGCCCTGGATGACTGAAAATCTCTATAGACATTTATGCATATAGGATACATATGAATTTATCTTAGATAGGATCCATATTAGTCAACTAAACAATGTCATTTAGTGGGACCCAGGGGAAGAGCCTTCTCTGCGGCGGCCCCGGCCCTTTAGAACCAACTCCCCCAGAGATTAGAATTGCCCCCACCCTCCTTGCCTTTCATAAGCTTCTTAAAACCCACCTCTGCCGTCAAGCATGGGAGAACTGAGATATTCTTTCCCCTTAGGCCTTACAATTTACGCATGGTATGTTTGTTTGTATGTATGTTTGGTTTTATAATAAGAGGTTTTTTAGTTGTTTAGTATTGGATTGTTACATGCTGTTTTTTATCACTGTTGTTAGCCGCCCCGAGTCTGCGGAGAGGGGCGGCATACAAATCCAATAAGTAAGTAAGTAAGTAAGTAAGTAAGTAAGTAAGTAAGTAAGTAAGTAAATAAACAAACAAACAAACAAACAAACAAATAAATAAATAAATGTGACATCTTCTAGAATCATTCCACCATTGTGGTACCAATGCAACAGTAATGGGGATAGACTTTACATGATAGCCAGGTGACACTAGAAAATTCTTTTAGTTCTTCTTGTGGAAACAGCCCTAGGCAAATTTCAGTATTCATGTATAGATATGCATGCACATAGTTTCCCATATTGACAATGATATTTCAAAGCACTGCAGAAAATTTAAAATTATAACGCATGATGCAAAAATCCCACCACATTTTAAATCATTTAAATATTCAGAAATTCATCCGCATGAATATTCAGATAGGAACACTGGTGTCTGCTCCTAATTACAATGACATCCAGATGAAACCTGAATCATATCCATGTCGTGACATAGTTCACAAGGTCTTAAGGGACAGAGTTTGTACTCAGGGTTGTTGCGGGGGGAGGAGATTGAGGGAGGAGAGGGTTATGAAAAAGTGAAAAAGTTGGCTACCATCTTCTAAAAACCCTACTTCTTTATACATTCCTCCTCTTTCTCTCTTTTCTATATTTCTATGGATAAAAAAATCCAGAAGAAGAAATACATCTTAAACCAGGACTTTTATCATACCACATTTAGTACCTGTCAAAAAGCAGAAAACTATTTCGATTTTATCATTCGATTGACCTCATTACATTTGTAAATCAAATGCCCATAAATGAGTTGGGCAGTTGTATTCCTTATTCTGATTGGTGTACTTGATCCTGATTCACAGTTGCTGGCTCTTTATTCACAGCTATGGAGTTGGAAGTGTGGATAATTTGGCAATTTCCTACCAAAAGAAAAAAGGCTAAATTAACACAATACATCATTTAACAAAGTCAATACCACAAACAGGAACAGTTTTAAATGCAGAGACCAAGTTCTTGGCCTACATCCATTTCTATTTTCTTTGAGGAATTTGAATATGTTTGCTATTCCAAAGATAAACCTATTTGGGTTTACCTTCACTTTGGAAAGCATGGATAAATTCATAATTCCTTGGCAATTTCCTGAGTATATAAGTGCATAATTAAACCTAAGCACATTAGCCTCTAGCCTAACATACGATCCTTCTGGAAACTCCCTCTATCAGACACGAAACCCTACAACCTTACATCATGCCAGTTCCTTCTAAAGTGAGAACTTTTCTTTTTCTTTTCTCTTCTTTTTTCTTTTCTTTCTTCCATTTGTCATCTATTTTTCTCCGAACAATTTTTGGAGTTTAATTTACTATGATCAAACAATTCCCTGCCTTCAATCTCTATATATTTGTTAGAAGCATTGTTAGAAGAAAGTCTGATTTACTTCATAATTCATGGAAAATAAAAGGCATTCTGAGGGAGGGAGTCAATTATTTAGGGAATTCCATCTCCTTCCTTAGAGGTGAGACTAAATGATTAGAAGCATTTACAGATCTTTATTTTATGATTACCGCTTTTGCTGGTGAACTTAAATAATATCCCCACATCACTTAAGGGATCACTGAAACCTTAATTACATCCATCTTCTTGAGTGTGAAACCAAAGGCATATCACTAAAAATCAGATGCAGCTCAAGTTATTTCTCTGCCTGTGTCCAAAACAAGATAACCACCCTTTCCCAGAGCAGCTGAACAATACTTCATCATAAGCAGTAGGGAATTCCTCTCCCTACAGTTAAAGAGCCAGCTAGTTTACATGACACACAACAGGCTGCATGACATTCCGTATTGCCATTTACAATTGTGCTGCTACTTCCTTGCATCTGACGCCAGAATTTACCACCTCATTCTGTTAATAGCAAGGCTAATAATCCATATTATGAAGCCACCAGACTCTGTGTAATTCTACAGACTGGATAATCTGGTCTTTGGGAATTGTTACCAGAGGGAATTTGCAGAGTTCAGCACAAAGTTGTGTTTGTGTGTGTGTGTACACTGATTATTTTAAATGACACTTATTTCTCTTTGAATAAAAGATGTAACCAAGTACAGCAAATTCCAGAGATTGGAAATGAATGCAAAGACTCAGTGTATTAAAATGCAATTAATCATAACTGGGGGAAGGGGAGAAATTCCTCTCCGTTCTGGATAATATTACTTGTATAAACTATTACAACTTTATTAAACGTCCAGGGCTGAGAAGCAAAGAGGCAAAGAAATATTGAAACAGTACCTCTCTTTCAGCCCCTGAATCATGCTGAGGAATGTTTACTTACTCCAAGATATTTTACACAAATAACCTCACATACACTCATATTGTAATTGTTTCTAAATAAATGGTTCCGAGTAGTTCTCTTGTAAGTTAAAACAAAAATATTGCCGTAACCTTTTCTTTGGAAATGGAGGTGGAAAAATAATCACTCTGTGATTTCTGAAGAGCACCACTTGGCAAAAGCAATCTGAAGAGCTGTTTTTGTTTATGCAAGAGTTCAGCTATGTGTGAATAAAGCGAGCTTCAAGGCACATGGCAGGTCGCCATTTTGAAAGCATTTTCGACTATTGTACAGTCGAAATGATAACAGTGTTTTGGTGTCTGTATACATTTTGAGAAGCAAGATCTTTTTGATTAATGTTTCTAATTTGTTTTCTCTCTCTCTTTTAGCCTATCAGAACTTTCTTTCCAATGAGTAAGAGTGCCTTTTGTATTGTTTCAAAAACATCCCTCCCCAAAGAAGTGTTTTCACAACTAAAGAACTTTCTTAGACTCTCTAATCTTTAAATGCTGGTCTGAATGTTTGAGTGCAATTTTCAATTTACAAACATTGAATATAAAGTGGATGGATTAGAGAAGGTTTTCTAGAAAAATAGGTGTGAAGGTTGTTTTTAATTTTAAAAATTCAGAATGACAAAGTCAAACTTACCTAATAAAAATGGACCGTAGATGGATTGATCTACCCAATTCACCATAACCTTCAATAAATTTGTTCTTTCACAGCATAGTGTGGGACAATTCCTTCTGTAATGTCTTGGATTGGATTTTTTAGGAGTTTACATGGTAGCATTAATACCCATTCTGGAAATCTACTCCAAGTCACTTCAATGAAAGCAGGGTAAGTACCAAATAGAGATAGTCATACATTATTCTTCAATAAACCCATCATCACTTTTGTAATCTACAATTCATCTGGGGAATCTTCCAAAAATAGAATACAACTTCTGGTTGTGTTGATATTGGTTAACAACTTGAAAATATCAGTTCTTTAAAAGTCAGCTATAAATGAGATAGATGGCACACAAATCTAATAACTAAATAAAGATGAATTCTAAAAAATTCAACTTTGACAATAACCGAAATATTTAACTCAGAGCCTCCTTTCCTAGCTTGTACCTTCTAATTTCCACTTACTGTATGTTCTAATCTAACCATTACATTCACTTCATCTCCTTCCCTAATAGGCCTGATTCCTAAGAAGATTCTCAGGCCACAAACCTTACTGTAGCTTATGACATTTTAGTGCATAGTTTAAAATTGAAACCCTATGCACAGTACTGCAGGCATTAACCTAATTGTTTAAGGCTGTCTTACTATTACTGTTTTTCCTTCTCACAACTGCTGAAGGCTCATTCATCACTTCTGGGCCAAAAGAGAAAATAGGAGATTTCTCATACAGCAACATCAACATTAGTAGCCCAGGTGCCAAAAGGCAAAAGGGAAGAGGCCGTCTTTCATTCCCTCTCTTTACTTTTTGCTCCTTTTTTTAAAGTTTTATTTATATAGCATAACAATTCAACTTCCATCAATTTCCAGAATTTTTGCTCCTAATGTGAGATTGTTACAGCACTGGGCTGAGTTAGTAGGATGGAAGTTATACATCTCCACCCCATGTCCAGTCAACGAAGCAGTGGAAGTGATGTGCCGGTGCCTGGAGGATGTTGGGGCCTGGATGGGTGTCAACAAACTCAAACTCAACCCAGACAAGACAAAGTGGCTGTGGGTCTTGCCTCCTATCCGTCCATTACCCTGGGGGGAGAATCATTGACCCCCTCAGAGAGAGTTCACAACTTGGGCATCCTCCTCGATCCACAGCTCACATTAGAGAAACACCTTTCAGCTGTGGCGAGGGGGGCGTTCGCCCAGGTTCGCCTGGTGCACCAGTTGCGACCCTATTTGGACCGAGAGTCACTGCTCACAGTCACTCATGCCCTCATCACCTCAAGGCTCGACTACTGTAACGCTTTCTACATGGGGCTACCTTTGAAAAGTGTTCGGAAACTTCACATCGTGCGGAATGCAGCTGCGAGAGCAATCATGGGCTTTCCCAAATATGCCCATGTTACACCAACACTCCGCAGTCTGCATTGGTTGCTGATCAGTTTCCGGTCACAATTCAAAGTGTTGGTTATGACCTATAAAGCCCTTCATGGCACCGGACCAGATTACCTCAGGGAGCGCCTTCTGCTGCATGAATCCCAGCGACCAGTTAGGGCCCACAGAGTGGGTCTTCTCCGGGTCCCGTCAACCAAACAATGTCGCTTGGCGGGACCCAGGGGAAGAGCCTTCTCTGTGGTGTCCTAGCCCTCTGGAACCAACTCCCCCCAGAGATTAGAATTGCCCCCACCCTCCTTGCCTTTCGTCAGCTGCTTAAAACCCACCTCTGCCTCCAGGCATGGGGGAACTGAGATACACTTTCCCCCTAGGCCTTTACAATTTTATGCATGGTATGTCTGTATGTATGATTGGTTTTTATATAATGGATTTTAAACTGTTTTTAGTATTGGATTATTGTTATATACTTTTTTGTTACTGTTGTTAGCCGCCCCGAGTCTGCGGAGAGGGGCGGCATACAAATCCAATAAATAAATAAATAATAAATGAATAAGTCAGTGGGGAGAATGGCTTTAAAAAAAAAAAAGATTATTGGAAAGGTGATTTTATTTTGGAACTTAGAAACTTAAATCAGTCAGCAGAACCCAAAAACTTTACCTCTCTTTTATTTGCTACCAGAATGCTAGTCCTTCTGAAACCAAATCACCCCGTTGTTATTATTTTGTAACCATTTCCCCCTGGAATTTCAGTTATTGAATGACTTGAGGAGTCAACAACTCCTACTGACATTTCTTGCATTATGCAACTTGTTTTAAGTAGTTACAGCAGCAGATTCTTGGCACCTTATAGATAACCTAAGTTCTATCCCAGGGCTGTAAAACTCATGCCCTGCAGGCTGGATGCATTACATGTTGGCCATGCCTATGCCCGGTTTAACAAAGAGGGAGAAAGTCCCAATACAACACATGAAACCGCCATGATGATGTGAGTTTGACACCCCTGTTCTATCCTATGCTTAATTCTTTGGTAATTCTCTCCATCATCCCATCTTTTAACACAGCAACTTCTGCCTCACTTTGTGTTCACTCATCACTTGAGCCCCAAACTTGCTAATTGCATTTTAAGCATAACACATTATGTAAACTCAACTCATGTGGTCAATTTATTATTCAGTTATGAAGCCCATAAAATTGGGCTAATTGACGGCACTTCCACAGAAGGACAGCATGCCAGTTCAAAAGCCAGTTTAGACCTCTGCGATCCCACAACAGCAGTTCAGTTCAGGAACTGAGCCAATATGCATTTTAGCATGGTCGTTCCTTGCAGTGGGGACCTCTGCAGAGTTTGTAGGTGGTCTGCTTCTCCATTGGAGGGAACTCTTATTGTTCTGCTTTCCTCTGAGCTTCAAGGCCCTTTCTGCCTCCCTTTCACCTGGAAACTAGGCAGGGAATTGAGGGTTGAGGGAATATAGGTCATTCTGATGGAAAGAGAAAAAAAACATAGCAGTATAGAATTGCTATTAAAATTGTTCTATCTTCTGCAGCTTCAAAGTACACATTTTTGTTGGAACTCATTGCTCCCCTTTCAGTGATTGACCAAAATATTTATAGGCTTTGAAAAAAGGCCCTGGTTACAAAGTGGATAGCATGATAATGCATCACCTTCCAAGATCTCAATGGGATTTGTAATGTTGGAGGAATGACAGCTTTGGAAAAGGAAGTTTTACCCTATTATAAATGCTGGGTGATTTTATTGCATTTCAGTTCATTTTAAGGTGGAGTGAAGGAAAGAAGAATCCTTGTTACTTCTGCAACCCAAGAACTGAATGAAATTGGTTTTGAGGAGAAATTTCATCACAGTGAGAACAATTAACCAGTGGAACAGTTTGCCTTCAGAAGTTATGGATGCTCCATCTGTGGAGGCTTTTAAGATAAAACTGGACTGCCACTCATCTTCAATGGCATAAGAATTCCTGCTTGACCAGGGAATTGGACTAGAAGGTCTCTAGGGTCCCTTCCAACTCTGTTATTCTGTTAAATCTCCTGTTGGTCAAGTAGAGAAGTCAACGTCTTCTTTTTTCAGCCCACCATCATCAGTGTTCTGGGATTATACAATATTTGTGTTAACCAAATCCTAACAAGACAGCTTTGTCTCCCTGTCTTCCTTTTGGAGGCAAAGTAAAACTGTAACTCCTAGAGATTCTGGACGCATGAGCCTCCTAAATAGCCTTCAAAAAGGATATTCCAAGAACCAATCTTTGTTGCATCTTATTTATTTATTTATAAAATGTATTGGCGACCCATCTTATTACTTTGGGTAACTCTGAGGATCTTACAATATTAAAAAAGATTAAACATATACAAAATGTATAGACGATATAAATAAAACACTATAAAGATCTAAATGCTCAGCCCTAACTAAAAGATGAGAAGGGGAGAAGTGGGATCACTTATTAACCGATCAACCACTCCCATCATGAAGCCCCTCCCTTGGAGCCCCAAGCCATCTGTCTGAACCTGATGTCTAAGCCCGTGTTTCCCAACCTTGGCAACTTAGAGTTTTCTGGGAGTTGAAGTCCAAATATCTTCAAGTTGGCAAGGTTGGGAAACACTGGTCTAAGCTCCTACAGAAGTTCAGGAGGGTTGGAGATGACCTCATTCCAAGGTGCAAGAGGACAGGTGCAATGGGAAAGAGGGCTCTTCTCCTAGACTCAACCCACCAGAATACCCTGGCTGATTTGGCCTGCAGTGTCTTAGTTAAAGATAGCTGAAGGACACTTTGATAAACCTAGAACCTATGAAATCATCTACTCAAGTAATGAGTAGTAATATGCTTTAGTTATATGGAGTCTGATTTAGACACAATGCTAAACTGTGGTTTATTCTCTCTCTCTCTCTCTCACACACACACACACACACAATCAGTGTCCAGCCAAATTTAAAAGAACAAAAAACATAAAAGCAGACTGAAGAAAATAAATACAATAATGTACTAACAGTTAGCAAAATAAATCATAGACTATAAAATTCACTCTTCTGTCACTATGTTAATACAATTCTTACGAGATATGTGTGTGTGTGATTAATCTAAGATACTACTTGGTGCAAAATAAAAAAAATTAAAACTACATATCCCCTAAAGTTAACGTTTAAAATGTCTATCAAATCAAGTAATATTTTACAACAGAATAAGTATGTCTTTGACCTTTGACCAGTGTCTTGCTTTTATCACAACAACACAAAATATGGCTATCACGCACATAATAAATACCCGGCCAACGGTTTCTCCGTCGGCCGGAGTTGCCTCAGGGGCGGGGGAGGCGATGAGGCAGCTATTTTAGCTGCGAACTTCCGGTCTCGGCTGAAACCGGAAGTTCGGGTTCTGGCAACGCGCCAATCAGAGCGCGTTGCTGGCAACTTGAGGCGGGCCAGCAGATCGCCCTATTTAAAGGGCGATCTGCAAAAGCGGCTCCCATTGCTGTTTTTCTGTTTGCAAACAAAACAGTTTGCAAACAGGCTTCTTGACGCGGCGATCGGCGGCGGCTGCAGCGGATCGCCTTCAACGAGGACGGGGTCTATCGAGGCCTCGACAGGTTTCGAGTTAGGGGCTTGCTGCCCCTGACTCTTTTCTGTTTATTTGGCAGCGGAGGGTAGGGTAGCCTACTCTCCTGGGGGGTGGGGACAGGTGGCAGCCGGGCCCAAAGACCTCACCCGGTGGCATTAGGATTCTGGGGCTTTTACCTCTGAGTCTGGGATGGGATTTTGATTATTTGCTTGGGAAACTTTTACTTTGTCTGGGAAAGGCTGGTGCCAGGGGTTTAAGGGGGTGTAGTAGGCCTCTTCCCCTGGGGGGGTGGTAAGCTAGCCCACCCACCCCAGCCTAGCACCCTCTGCAGGGTGACGACCCCCCCCTTTTTTCTTTAGTGTGGGGCACAGGGGTTTTTTGGGTTTTTTGGGCCAAGGGGCCTTGTTTTGGGGGTGCTGGGGTTAGGTGGGCTGAACCAGGTTCCCTACGCCCCTGGGCTCCCTTAGTGGCCACCCCTTGGTGAGTTTTTATTTTTGGGGGGGTTTTTTCCCTTGGTGGGCTTTGCCCCAGGTTTTTAGGACCTCTAGACCTCCCATCCGGGGGGCTAGGGGAATAGGCCCATTTTTGGGGGCTTGTTTTTTATATTTGGGTTTGTGCTTGGGTGGCCTGTTTAGTATGGGCCCCAGGAAGCGTGTAGCCAAGCAGGCTCCACAGGGCCCTCGCCCTAGAAGGGCCAGGGTCCCCTCTGTCAGGGCTAGGGAGGCTGGGGCCGTAGTTCCTACCCCCCAAGCGCCGCCCCCGCCTGCCGCCCAGGCCCCTCAGGGCCAGGGAGCGGTGGTATCTGCTCAAGCTCTTTCTGCTCTCTTAGATCGCCTGGACCGCATGGACGCCCGCTGGGAAGCCGCCTTCGGGGCACGCGGGGGTTCCGGGCCCTCTGCAGCGTTGGGGGCCCCTCCGGCTACTGCGCACGCGCAAGAAGCTCCGGACCAGTTCGACCCTGTGGTGCGGGATGCCAGTTCTGCAGCGGGGGCCCTTGGGGTCCCATTGGATGGCAGGGGTGAGTCTCTTTCCTTCGCACCCACGCCGGTTGTTCAGGGGTTACCCACCCTAACCCCCCCGGCGGGAACGGCTGGCTTGGGCCCTCCTTTGGGGTCCAGCACGCCTGCGGTCTGCTCCCAGGTATGGGGGCCGACCGCACCGCCGGCTTTAGCTCCAGCCGGGGCGCCAGTGGTGACCACGGGATCTTTGATTGGCACGACTGGGGTGACCGGGGTCCAGGTGGCCCCCACTGGGATGGGTGGTTCTGTGGTTCTGCCTGGATTGGCCAGCCTTCCGGCGGCCGTATCTTCGGTGGGGTTGGCCAATAACAGTGTGGCCACCTCGACTGACCCCATGGCAGCCGCCGTGGGGGCGCTTCCTACGGGCCTTCCCTCGACCCCTTTGGGGTATCATTTACACCCCTCAATACGAGATAAGATTTGGAGGGGGGAATACATTGATCTCTACACCCTTTTGAATAGGGAAGTTCCCAAGAAGGAAAGGGATGAGGAGGCCCGTACCGACCGGGCCAAAAAGGTCAAGGTACCTAGGTCGTTCCGTTCTTGGCTTTACGCCTTTTTGACATACGCCACGGTTGTCATACAGAAGGAGCCGGGCAGGGCCACTGCGCTCCTTAAGTACATTGACCTCATTGCCATGGCACACTTCGAGGTCAATGGGGATGCCTGGCAGACTTACGACGAGTCATTCCGCATGAGGGTGGCGTTTGACCCTTCTCTGCCCTGGGATCGGGAAGTTCCCGATCTATGGTTTCAGGCGACCCGCAAGAGCGGGTCGGGCCAAAGGACCGATAGTGGTCATTTGATGGAGGAGGAGCCGGCTGCGCCCCGCACGGTTGCGGGGCAGGGTGTTCGAACCACCCCGCTTTGTTTCGAGTACGGCGCCAAGGGCTCTTGCACTCGCTCCTCCTGTAAGTTCCGGCATGCCTGCGGGAAGTGCGGGGGTTCCCACGCCACGCACATGTGCCCGCGTCCCGGGAGAAACAGGAACGGCAGGGACGAGAACAAGCCCGCAGTTCCTGCGACTCAAGGGCCCCAGTCCGGTCAGGCTTAAGCCCCTGGCTGAACTCTTGCGGGGATACCGACCGCCACATAGGGCAGCCGCTATCCTGCGGGGCTTTAGTAAGGCTTTAGAATTCCGTATCAGGGTCCCCCTAGGGCCTTTATGGCCAAGAATTTGAGGTCCCTTCAGGGTTACGAGGAGTTGGTTAGGATAAAGATTAAGAAGGAAGTAGATGGGGGAGGGTCCTGGGCCCCTTTCCCTCCCCTCCCATCCCGACTTTGAGGGTATCCCCCCCTTGGGGTGGTACCCAAGAAGGCACGGGGTGAGTTGGTTTGATTCACCATCTTTCTTTTCCCCGGGGGGAGTCGGTGAACGACTTCATACCGGAGGAACTGTGTTCGGTCTGCTACGCCTCGTTCGACGCGGCAGTAGCTATGGTTCGGGCTTGTGGGGTCGGGGCGCTCATGGGCAGGAGCGACATGAAGTCCGCTTTTAGGCTCCTGCCCATACACCCCGACGATTTCGATCTCCTGGGTTTCTGCTTTGAGGGAGGTTTTTTTTTTTTTTACATGGAGCGCACACTCAAAAGCAAGATTTGCTTCTCCAAGCAGACTTGCAATTGCACTCCGACGCCTCGGTTTCCCTGGGCTTCGGGGTGATGCTTGCAGCTCCAACGTGGTCTGACCGTGAAAACCATTAGGGGCAAGTTGGCGGGCTTAGCGTTTATCGCCAAAGCTCAAGGGTTCCCTGACACGTGTAGTGACTTTCGGGTTAGGCGTATGTTAGAAGGGTGTTCCCGGGAACGGCCGACACCGGCGGCTGATGCCCGGCAGCCCTTATCCATATTCCAGCTGTCGGCCCTAAGCCAAGCGTGGGTCAGGCTGTGCACTTCACACTATGATGCCTGCCTTTTCCACGCGGCAGCGGCTACGCCCTTGGGGCTTTTCGGGTGAGTGAAGTGTTAGCCAGCTCTGTTCGGGACAATAGCATGCGCGCGCTCCAGCGGAGCGACGTGCAGCTACAAGTTAGTAGGGTCTCCATACGTCTGCGACAGTCCAAGGGACCAGGTGGTCGCGGTGTGGAGATTGTTTTGGCACCAACGTCGGATGGTGCAGTGTGCCCGGTGTCGGCCCTAACCGCCTTTTGCGCTAATCGGGGGGGAACACCCGGGATTTTTATTTTGTCATTGGAAGGGCCCCTTAACTATGTACCAATTATGGGCGGTTACTATGTGGGCCCTGGAGCTGGGGGGCGCGGACACTGCTAGGTTCGGCACCCACTGTTTCATATAGGGCGGCTACCGCAGCCGCCAACGCTGGTCTGACGGATCGCCATATTATGGCCATAGGCCGTTGGAGATCGGCGGCCTTTCGTACATACGTCAGGCCCTCCCGATAGGGACCCGTTTTGGCTGCTTTAATTCTCTGTTTGTCTTTTCAGCTGTTGTTGGTTCCCGGCCCGCAGTTTGGCTCATGGGCCACAGTTTCGTGTTTTGGGCCGGCCGTTTTGCCTCACGGTCCCCTGTCGGATCACGCTTTCCCTGGGCTCGACGGTGGACGTTGTTCGGATGGGCCGAAGGGGAATGCGCTGGGTGGGGCTCTGCCCCCTGTTTTTTGAACGGTGTTGTGCCAAGGGAGCCCCCGAGTTGTTGGTGATCCACCTCGGGGGCAACTATCTTGGCGTGTTGAGCGGCTTGTCGGTGAGCATCCAGGCTCGCGAAGACCTTCGGGCCATCGCAGCCGCGTATCCAGGCACACGTCTGGTTCGGTCTGAGATCCTTCCCAGACTTGTTTGGCGGGATGCTGTTTCACCCAAAGCCGTTAGCTAGGCCAGGTTGTGGGTCAACCAGGCCATTGGTAAGGTGGTTAGGGAGTTGGGGGGGGGTGTAGTGAAGCATCCCCACATAAAATTTGGAACCCCCGGCTCTACCGAGCCGACGGCGTTCACCTCTCAGAGGAGGGGAACGCCATTTTCCTGTCGGACCTGCAGAGGTGCCTCCAGGAATTGGTGTAGGAGGCTGGGTGGGGGTCGGGGGGGCCAAGATTGAGATCTGACCCCCCCTCCGTGGCAGGTTTGGGGCGGAAATGGGCATTTAGATGCAACTGCGCATGCTCCTTTCAGGGCATCATTAAAGGGTGATGGACCGCCTCTCTCCAGGAACCAGAGGTTTAACAACGTCGGGGATTGGAGAGAGGATGTCCATGGGGAATCACCGGATCCAATGTCCCACGGGGATTGGAGGGTGATCTCCTCCCACACGCGAAGCGTGGCTAGGATCCAGGTGATGGTGGTACCTTCACCTGGATCAGCATGGAGTCATTGCCCAATGTTGCCTAAGTATGTTATGGTAGGAATTTCCGCCCCGTTAGTTTTGCTCTGCAGGTCCTTAGTTTGTTTGGAATTAAATATTCAAATTTGTTTATGCAAATTTATGCAAATTTATTTAAATTTATTTATTTAAATTTATTTAAAGTTATTTAAATATGTTAATTAATAAATGACTCTTAATTAATCCACAACTCACGTCTCAGCGTCGTTACTCCGCCTCCGGGGGCAAATACCCGGCCAACGGTTTCTCCGTCGGCCGGAGTTGCCTCAGGGGCGGGGGAGGCGATGAGGCAGCTATTTTAGCTGCGAACTTCCGGTCTCGGCTGAAACCGGAAGTTCGGGTTCTGGCAACGCGCCAATCAGAGCGCGTTGCTGGCAACTTGAGGCGGGCCAGCAGATCGCCCTATTTAAAGGGCGATCTGCAAAAGCGGCTCCCATTGCTGTTTTTCTGTTTGCAAACACCCGCCCACCCTCCGCTATCACCAGTGTGTCCTCCTGAGGTCGCCTCGGGGCCGAATAGGAATTTTTTGCGGCCTCCCCTTTAGAGGCGGCCGTTTTTTCGCCTATTCCACACTGACGGGTGCGGATTGGATTGGTTAGGGGGCGCGGTGCATTTATTTAAATAGGCCTCCCTTTGGTCATTGGGGTTGGCAGGTTTGGGGCGGAAATGGGCATTTAGATGCAACTGCGCATGCTCCTTTCAGGGCATCATTAAAGGGTGATGGACCGCCTCTCTCCAGGAACCAGAGGTTTAACAACGTCGGGGATTGGAGAGAGGATGTCCATGGGGAATCACCGGATCCAATGTCCCACGGGGATTGGAGGGTGATCTCCTCCCACACGCGAAGCGTGGCTAGGATCCAGGTGATGGTGGTACCTTCACCTGGATCAGCATGGAGTCATTGCCCAATGTTGCCTAAGTATGTTATGGTAGGAATTTCCGCCCCATTAGTTTTGCTCTGCAGGTCCTTAGTTTGTTTGGAATTAAATATTCAAATTTGTTTATGCAAATTTATGCAAATTTATTTAAATTTATTTATTTAAATTTATTTAAAGTTATTTAAATATGTTAATTAATAAATGACTCTTAATTAATCCACAACTCACGTCTCAGCGTCGTTACTCCGCCTCCGGGGGCAAATGGTTTTAAATCCTGAAGGAAAAGGTTTGTGTAACATTTATCTGGCCTTCTAAGGAACATATCTATTAGAAGGACAATATAGATTGACCTAATGTCTTTGTAAAATTTACAATGTAGTAATACCCATAAGAGGGCTAGTGGTAATACCCATAACAGTGGATTTTTTA
The DNA here is from genome assembly GCF_031021105.1 of Erythrolamprus reginae. Taxonomy (NCBI): domain Eukaryota; kingdom Metazoa; phylum Chordata; class Lepidosauria; order Squamata; family Dipsadidae; genus Erythrolamprus; species Erythrolamprus reginae. The sequence continues at coordinate 245,276,708 of NC_091951.1, read as the reverse complement.
ATAAACCACTGTTGATTAGGTTCACACAACTCCTTCAGTCTAAATCAGACCAAACATCTCATGAGGTAATGCTGTGAGTAAACCAGAGCGTCTCAACCCATGCCTCGTAGTATGGCTGAAGTAAGTAAATCAAAATACGTCACATAGCAAGCCCTGCACTGTGTCTCCTGAGGAAAGGAATAAATTGTACAGATAAAGCGTAAGAGGTTTTTAAATCACACACCCTGGACTGGGGAGTATTAAACACTTAGGGAGGGAGGGGAAATATTCATTATGGAGAGCAGAGCCTTTAAATTGACCCTTGGAATTTCTGTGTTAGATCCAAGCAGGATGGCTTTTATCTAATTACGAGTATAAATATATCGCTGGCCAATTTTTCCCCAGACCCCACACTGTTCTCGCTCACTTCTGATGTCACTGTGATCGTCAACGCTTCTCAGTTTGGCAGAGGATGAAGCCAAGAAACTAAGAATCGCTGGTTTCAAAAGCGATTCTGTCCTTCTGCAACTCCACCGTGGAGGAAGAAAAGCCTGCCAGCAGCCTGGAGCGCAGGGCCAAAGGAGACACTGAAAAGCTGGGCTGGACTGGCACCTCTAGGAGAGCCAATGGGAAAATCTGGCTATTTGGTTTGGAGTTTAATTTTTACATAAACAGAGGGATTTGAGAGGGGTTTTTTTTTGCCTGTCTGTTTTCAGTCAATCACAGGATGTCCCCTCATTCTCACAACAGTAAATCTGGCACCAAGATCATGGCTATAAATTGAGATTTCTCCACGTAGTTTGTGAGGGTCCTTCTGCCATCCTGTTCTTTGCGGTAAGGGTTTAGCTCCAACCAGCTTCACTTGGCATCTGAAAGCCAAAAGGGCATCTGTGCTTCAGAGTGACTCCCAATGGGGGATTGTTTGTGCCCTTCTTATTACGTTAATTACAGCACAACTATTAGAGCAGACTCAGGCCCAGAAAACAGAGAAAGATCAAGACGGAAAGACCTAACCAGAGTTTGTTTGCAAAGTTGCAGCTTTTTCTGTCTGTAGCAGCATCAACTGTTTGAAGCTAAACAACTCTGAAAAATTACAGCCTCTCCCTATGTCAGAAACTTCATTGATAATAATAATAATAATAATAATAATAATAATAATAATAATAATAATAATATTGCACAGACTGACTACAGGCATAGACATGATGCTGTGGCACAGATGATCCACTGGAACTTGTGCCGGAACTACCATTTACCAGTGGCAAAGAACTGGTGGGATCATAAGCCCAAAAAAGTGGTCAAAAATGAGCAAGCAAAACTACTGTGGGACTTCCGACTTCAGACTGACCGAATTCTGAAGCATAACACACCAGACATTGTGATCGCGGAGAAAAAGAAAGTATGGATCATCGACATCGCAATCCCAGGAGACAGCAGAATTGAGGAGAAGCAGCTAGAGAAATTAGTGAAATACGAAGATCTAAAAATCGAGCTGCAATGACTCTGGCATAAGCCAGTGAAAGTGGTCCCAGTGGTACTTGGCACGCTGGGCGCAGTACCAAAGGATCTCAGCTGACATTTGAAAACCATTGGAATTGACAAAATCTCCATCTGTCAATTGCAAAAGGCTGCTTTACTGGGATCGGCAAACATAATTCGCCGCTACATCACGCAGTCCTAGGTGCTTGGGAAGCGCCCGACTGGTGATGAAATACGAAATCCAGCATAGTGATCTCGTTTGCTGTGTTGTACTGACATAATAATAATAATAATAATAATAATAATAATAATAATAATAATAATAATTTATTAGACTCGGGTTACTAAGTAACTAAGTTACTAAGTAACTCTCGGGGCAGCAAAGTAGCTCTCAGTTAAACCTTCATTTATTCATGGTCAAGCAAGAAGTTCTAGTTTCTGTATTTTGGTTTTCTTTGCATTTTTGCACATGTGTAAGTGTCTGAAAGTGATCGGGACAATAGCTTTTAAACAGTGTTGGTTTCTGAAAGGATCCCTGTGCAGCCCACTAGACAGGAGTGGGGGAAAAAGAGGGACAATTTTGAACAAGGCTGACAACCATCTCATTTGAAACATTATCCTTTGCAATTTGAATCCTTCTTTGCTGAATGATTTGCATTTGGAGAAAATATGCTAGATTGCTTCAGCAAGATTTTGAATATTTACCTTTGGAAGGGTACATTGGGAGTGGGTTTCCCACTAATGGTGGAATAATAACATCCCCACTTTTGGTCTCTCTTTCTCATTTACTATTTCTCTCCTTTTCAAATCAAAAGCATGAGAGAATTCCAAAATCCTTGGAAATAAACATCTTACACCTCACAATTGATTATTGGAGACCCACTTCTAACTGAGAAAGCTCTGGATTGGCCAGAGTCACTTCTAGTGAGATGGACATCTATCTATCTATCTATCTATCTATCTATCTATCTATCTATCTATCTATCTATCTATCTATCTATCTATTTATTTATTTATTGGATTTGTATGCCGCCCCTCTCCGTGGACTTGGGGCGGCTAACAACAGTGATAAAAACAATATGTAGCAATCCAATAATAAACAACTAAAAACCCTTATTATAAAAACCACACATACATAGTGACATACCATGCATAAACTGTAGAGGCCCAGGGGAAAAGAACATCTCAGTTCCCCCATGCCTGATGGCAGAGGTGGGTTTTAAGGAGCTTATGAAAGGCAAGGAGGGTGGGGGCAATTCTGATCTCTGGAGGGAGTTGGTTCCAGAGGGCTGGGGCCGCCACAGAGAAGGCTCTTCCCCTGGGTCCCGCCAAACGACATTGTTTAGTTGACGGGACCCGGAGAAGGCCCACTCTGTGGGACCTAATCGGTCGCTGGGATTCGTGCGGCAGAAGGCGGTCCTGGAGATATATTTTTTTATTTAGTTTATTTTATTATGTTTTATTATTTTTATAAATAACTCAATGCAGCAATTTTTCCTTCCTTCTCCTATTTTCCTCACAACAGTCTGTGAGGTTCATCTGAGAGAAAGTGGCCAGTCACTTTCATGTCTATGGTGGATTAAAACTCACATTTTCCTGTTTTTTGGGACAGCCCCTTAATCACTAAACCAAACTGGCTGTATAAATTTGATAAGTACATTAAATAAATAAAATCTCACGTTTATCACATTAAACATACTCAGCTCTATGCAACATGAAGCAAGCAGATGTGGCTAAAGGTTGTCCCCTCTTTTATTAAGACTTATGCAAAATAAAAGAAAAAATCCTGTATATCTCCAACAGCCTGTTTGTCCTTTTATTATGTCTTTCAAATGATGGGCTTGCAGACAAAGACAGTGCCTTGATTCCTTGGTTAACCTGCACTTTTCTAGACTTCCTTGGAGTTGCAGTGCCGGTAATAATTTGTGTAAATGATAGGTTATCCCTTGAAGTTTTATGTATTGCTCTGCATTTGTTTGGGTTGCATACATATACTCTGACATTACATTAGCTTTGCAGACAGCCTGGTCCCCTTGCCCACTGCCTTTTATTTATTTATTGTATTTATTCATTTGTCCAATACACAATTACATAGGAAGAAAAATAGACATGTAGTAATATATATAAGGGTAAAAGTGAACTTAGAGGAGAGGATATATGAAAGGAAGAGAATATATATGATAGGTGAAAGAAAGGAAAGACAATTGGACAGGGGACGAAAGGCACACCAGTGCACTTATGTACGCCCCTTACTGGCCTCTTAGGAACCTGGAGAGGTCAATCGTGGAGAGTCTAAGGGAGAAATGTTGGGGGTTAGGGGTTGACACAATTGAGTCAAGTAATGAGTTCCACGCTTCGATAACTCGATTGTTGAAATCATATTTTTTACAGTCAAGTTTGGAGCGGTTCGTATTAAGTTTGAATTTGTTGCGTGCTCTTGTGTTGTTGCGGTTGAAGCTGAAGTAGTCATTGACCGGTAGGACGTTGCAGCATATGATCTTGTGGGCAATACTCAAATCGTGTTTTAGGCGCCGTAATTCTAGGCTTTCTAGGCCCAGGATTGTTAGTCTATTTTCGTAGGATATTCTGTTTCGAGTGGAGGAGTGAAGGGCTCTTCTGGTGAAATATCTTTGGACATTTTCGAGGGTGTTGCTGTCTGAGATGTGGTATGGGTTCCAGACAGATGAGCAGTAGTCTAGGATGGGTCTGGCAAAAGTTTTGTAGGCTCTTGTGAGTAGTGTGAGATTGCCTGAGCAGAGGCTGAGTAGGATCAGGTTAACAACTCTAGAAGCTTTTATCATGCTGCTGCTCTGAACGGATTAAAAAACAAATAGATTTGAAAAATCAGGTGCTTCAGCCATTTGCGAAGTGTTTCCCTCTGCACCAATGGACAGCAGCTCTGAGGACTATAACTCTGACCTGAAGTGGTAGCTGACTTAATCTTACTCAAACAAGACAGCCACTCATACACAGTTACTAGGAAGAGTAGATATAATGACCTCACACTGAATCATAATTTGCTTGCTTATAATTTTTAAAAGACCGCAGTTACGGTAAATGATCCTTTCCAGACTCACTTCTCTGGTTTGCCAAGGAATTTAACCTTTTTATGAGTGCAATTTTTTTATAGTACTTAACCTATTTAGGATTTCATTTTGTGGGGCCCTTCAGCTTTAAGTAAAATGAAATGAAAATTCTGTTGCTTTATTTTTCTACCTTTTCCTTAACTACTTTATTTTTATTTTTTATTTTTATTTTTTGTCTAATATACAATACATATGGAAGAGAGTAGGCATTAGGTAATATATATAAAGATAGAAGGAAAAAGAGGATAGAAACATAGAAACATAGAAGTCTGACGGCAGAAAAAGACCTCATGGTCCATCTAGTCTGCCCTTATACTATTTTCTGTATTTTATCTTAGGATGGATATATGATGGATATATATGATATAAGAAATAAGGAGAGAATATATATGATATATGTATGTATATATATGTAGATAGATATATATATGTAGATAGATAGATAGATAGATAGATAGATAGAAAGATAGATAGATAGATAGATAGATAGATAGATAGATAGATAGATAGATAGATAAGGTAAGGTAAGACAATTGGACAGGGGACGATAGGCACATCAGTGCACTTATGTACGCCCCTTACTGGCCTCTTAGGAATCTGGAGAGGTCAATTGTGGAGAGTTTAAGGGAGAAATGTTGGGGGTTGGGAGTTGACACTATTGAGTCCGGTAATGAGTTCCACGCTTCGACAACTCGATTGTTGAAGTCGTATTTTTTACAGTCAAGTTTGGAGCGGTTAATATTAAGTTTGAATCTGTTGAGTGCTCTTGTGTTGTTGCGGTTGAAGCTGAAGTAGTCGTTGACCGGAAGGACGTTGCAGCATATGATCTTGTGGGCAATACTTAAATCATGTTTTAAGTGCCGCAGTTCTAGGCTTTCTAGACCCAGGATAGTTAGTCTGTTTTCGTAGGGTATTCTGTTTCGAGTGGAGGAGTGAAGTGCTCTTCTGGTGAAATATCTTTGGACGTTTTCGAGAGTGTTGATGTCTGAGATGTGGTGTGGGTTCCAGACAGATGAGCTGTATTCGAGAATGGGTCTGGCATAGGTTTTGTAGGCTCTAGTCAGTAGTGTGAGGTTGCCAGAGCAGAAGCTACGTAGAATCAAGTTAACAACTCTGGAAGCAAAAAGCACACAGTTGCTTGCAATATTATCACAGAGGTCATTGATGTATAGGATGAAAAGAGTAGGACCTAGTACGCTGCCTTGGGGAACGCCGCTTATGACAGGGACTGGGGTGGAAATGGCGCTTCCGATTTTGATAACTTGTTGCCTGTTTGACAGGAATGCAGTAATCCAGTTGTGGAGGAGTCCTGAGATGACATAGGATTTGAGTTTTAGGAGAAGTTTGTCGTGAACTACTGAGACAAAGGCTTTGCAGAAGTCAATATAAATTGCATCAATGGATTTTCCTTGATCAAGGTGGTTAGTCCAGATGTTTTTGCAGTGAAGTAGTTGTAGGTTGCAGGATAGTTTCTTTCTGAATCCAAATTGTTTTTTTGATAGTAGGTTATTAGATTCTACGTAAATGGTGATTGATCGGTTTATAATTGATTCCATGATTTTACAAGGGACGCAGCATAGTGATATTGGTCTGTAGTTGTCAACTAGTGATGGGTCTCCTTTTTTGAAAATGGGGATGACTACTGCTTTTGACCACAGCTTGGGGAGAGTGCTGGTCCTGAAGGATTTTTGGAAGATAATGCTTAGGGGTTCAGCTATGGCAGAAGAAAGTTTTCTTATGAAGTAAGCACAAAGACCGTCTGGTCCGACAGATAGGGAAGGTTTGAGGTCACGGATTGCTTTTTCAACGTAGTCTATGGTGAAGGTGATTTGGGTTAGGTTTTTTAATGAGTTTGGAATGCGATTTGCGAAGAAGGGGGATGAGCCGATACTGTTAACAAAAACAGATCCAAAAAAGGAGTTGAAGAGGTTAGCTTTGGATGGGTCATCATGGTATTCTTTGTTGTTGGGTCCTACGAGAGGTGGAATAGGTCTGGAGTCGTTAAGTTTGTTGTTGACGAAGTTGTAGAAGGCACGGTTAGATTTGGTGCGTAGGAGGTTTTCCTCTTGTTCATTGTGATAGTTGAGACATTCTACTTTTATTTGTTGGCATATGCTTCTGTAGCGGCTTTTAAAGTTGGTTACTGGGCCTTTTTTGTTTCTATGCCAGAGGGATCTTTTTTTGGTTTGTAGTTTCTTTATCGATACTGGTACGTTATTTTTTCGTTTTCTTCTAGGAGAGGTGAGTGGAACATGCAGATCTATAAGTCTATTAATTTGGTGTAAGAACAGGTTGTAGAGGTCATCAATGGTGATGCATTTAGAGAACAAGGATTGCCAATTAATAAATGAGAGATTGGCGTCTATGAGTTCATAGTTGGCTTTCCTGAAATTGTACTTAGGCGCGGCATACTTCAGGTGAGTGTTTAGATGATGTAGGTTGAGGTTGAAGTTGATCGTGCTGTGGTCGCTGTTGGAGAAGGGTTCTTTTATGTGCAGTCCATAGATAGCACTTTTGCTGTTGCAGATTATGAGATCGAGACAGTTGTTGAGTCTGGTGTTGTTTGATACTAATTGTTCAAGTCCTAGGCTGGTGACGGTGTTATAGATGGCGGTATGTATAGGTTATTTGTTTTCATTTTTAAATGCCAAGGCTTGGATAATGGGTGTGTTTTTATCAATATTATGATCCTCTGTGAGAATTTGATTCAAACGGGTTAATTTTTTTAAACTCAAGGGGAAAAAATAATTTTTCTGGCAAACAAATGATTAGCAATGTGCATAGCTGTTTTTTCCCCCCTCCAAGTCTCAGATCATATGAAAAAAGAATGAATATGGGGCTATGTGAGTACAGTGATCCCTCGAGTTTCGCGATCTCGATGTTCGCTAAACGCTATATCGCGAGTTTTCAACCCGGAAGTAAACAACACCATCTGCGCATGCGTGCCCTTTTTTTCTATGGCCACGCATGCGTAGATGGTGGAGTTTCCCCACCGGGCTGAGCGGCTTCCCCTGGGTCTTCCCCCTCTTGCCCCGGTAAGTGGCGCGAGCAACGGCGTGGGCGCGCGCGCGGGGCCCGCTTCCCAGCTGGGAAGCAACAACACCAACCGGGTGGGTGGGGGAAGCCCCGGCGGCGCACGCGCGAGGCCCGCTTCCCAGCTGGGAAGCAACAATACCAACCGGGTGGGTGGGGGAAGCCCCGGCGGCGCGCGCGCGAGGCCCGCTTCCCAGCTGGGAAGCAACAATACCAACCGGGTGGGTGGGGGAAGCCCCGGCGGCGCGCGCGCGGGGCCCGCTTCCCAGCTGGGAAGCAACAATACCAACCGGGTGGGTGGGGGAAGCCCCGGCGGCGCGCGCGCGGGGCCCGCTTCCCAGCTGGGAAGCAACAATACCAACCGGGTGGGTGGGGGAAGCCCCGGCGGCGCGCGCGCGAGGCCCGCTTCCCAGCTGGGAAGCAACAATACCAACCGGGTGGGTGGGGGAAGCCCCGGCGGCATGCGCGCGAGGCCCGCTTCCCAGCTGGGAAGCAACAACACTAACCGGGTGGGTGGGGGAAGCCCCGGCGGCGCGCGCGTGGGGCCCGCTTCCCAGCTGGGAAGCAACAACACCAACCGGGTGGGTGGGGGAAGCCCCGGCGGCGCGCGCGGATAAGCAGCAGCAGCGAGGCGGCGGGGAAACTCCAATCTTCGGCTCCTCGCTGCTGCGGTGGAAGTAAAAACACCATCTGCGCATGCGCAGATGGTGGTTTTACTTCCGCACCGCTACTTCGCGAAAAATCGATCATCGCGAGGGGTCCTGGAACGGAACCCTCGCGATGATCGAGGGACCACTGTATTGCAACTAAGAACTTTTTCAATAAGGTGTACACAAAGGACCAAAAATCATTGGACTAAATTTGTTGCTAGCATAAGGGACACAGATCCGTATTTATGATGAAAAGTTTAAAAAAACTCTTCCAAGCTATTGATAAACTATTGATAAGCTATTGATAAAAGCAGAGTTTATAAAACAAATTTTCATTGCTGAGCTGTAGGTTCAGAAGCTGTATGGAAGTATGATAAAAATATGCTTAAAGTTAGGAGTAGAGCTTTAGGCTGCTTGACTTTATGCTATACTGAATTTGCTCCTTAAGTATAATCTTGTTTTCATTTGTTCACATTTCTCTTTAAGTGCTTTTCTGAAAAACATACCAACACTATTTTTGAGGTTGACAGCATTGTCCATTGTAACTGATTGATGGAATGTATCTGAAGAGGGGAGATTGGATCTTTAGTTGATCTCCAACTTTCAGTTGTTGTTATTTTTCACCATTTTCACCAGTTATGTCCAATAGGCAAGTGATCTATCAATAGTGAACTAAAAAATCCCAAATGTGGATAATGTTGCATATTCTCTTTGTTGTACCTATGCTCCTCTGGCTAGTTTTCAAAGTATCTAAAGTTCCTATTTTTTTTCTTTTGAAACAGATTGTTCCCCAGACCTGGAGTATGGCCTGCATCTTGTTTATTGATGTTTATTGGGTACTCGGATAATATCCTAGAAAAAAAAGAATGTCTTGAATTAAAAAAGGCTGACTGTTAAATAAGTAATCAAGGAGTTGGTGATCCAAAGATTGACCAATGAGTAGTAGTTCCATTGCCTCTGTAACAAATTGCTCCTGACTCCAGGTGAGGTCAGATCCTTCCTTAATAATGTTTCAGAAGAAAATAAAATCAAGCTCTTTATTAAGGTATATAAATTTTGGATATCAATAAATAAATCCATGCTTATAACCAATTTGGGGCACATTAGACTATCTCTTTGAAGAAGGGTCTAAAGTTGGGAAGAGTGAAAGGAAAGAGAAGAAGACAACCAAGAGCAAGATGGATGGACTCAGTTATAGTGATGGACGAACCCAACGGTGTTTGGGTTCGGCAAGTTCGGACGAACTTTATGCAAAATTTGGGCAAACCCGAACCAAAACCGAACCCAAACGGGGAATCCCTCCCACGAAGAGATTCCGGGAGCGGAGCTTTGACATCACCGGCAGGTTGCTAAGGACGCCAAGGTGATAACTTCCTGGATTCCATGGAATCCAGGAAGTGATCACCTTGGCATCCTTAGCAACCTGCCGGTGACGTCAAAGCTCCGAACGCCGAACATGACCTCGAACTTTGCCCGAAGTTTGAAAAAATTTCGGGTTCATGTTCAGCATACCAAACACCACAAAATTCAGTACGGACCCGAATTGTGAGGGTTCGGTTCGTCCATCACTACTCAATTACAGTGGTGATGAGCATACCATTGGAAGATTTGAAAGATCAAGTTAGGGTCAGATTTCCTGGAGAGCACCAATGTGATGACTAAGAATTGTCACCAACTTAATGATGCATAATTAATCAAGTACTGTTCATTCATTCAGAATATTACATTTAAATACATACTTAACACTAATATTAAATATTTCAATATTGGCTTCAAGGAAATTGACTCCCCAATGGGGAAATATATTATTTATTTATTTATTTATTTATTTATTTATTTATTTATTTATTTATTTATTTATTTATATTTCACTTTGTTCTCTGGAATTTGAGACAATGCACATAAAAGTCACTTCCCCAGTTTTCCCCAGAACAGCAGTCCATTGAGGGGGGGTGTGTGAGTTGAAAGACCTTACCAAATAATAAGCAATGAAATACTTTATTGAATTTGAAAATGTTTCTCCTAGACATTAATAAAATTTGAAAGTGTCTGGATTGTGCCCATGTTCCCAAAGCATATTCATACAAAGACATACTAAACTCTGACAAACTTGCTAAAAATAAGGCAGTATTCTTTAAATCAAATGATCACTTGTAACAGCAAATTCATCAAGATCAAAGTCTGTTTCAAGTACTCATTTCAACACTGTGTTTAATTAGGTGGTGTTCTTTTCATAAATGTGGCCACAAAATTAGAATGACTGTACAGCAGGAACTTATTATAAATCCAAGACCAGGGCAGATTTTTCTCCTTTTTCTCCTTTTCTGTTTTAATGAGACGCTTGGGAAGCACTTTAAGAAGCACTTGTTTGGAAAGAAAAATAAAAATTGAAGGAAATATAAAAAGAGAGCTTCAACTTCAATAGCAAAAATGCTGTTTTGTTTGTTTGATGGTTGGTTCTTTCCTAAAAATGGAGATCTAATTTAAGTAGGAAGCAGTTCTTGGTCTTTTAACAAAGAAACCTGAAAGAGTGCAGTTTTGTCCCGCCAACATTTATACGCTTTATCTGCACTTTTACACAAACATGTGCAAATGAAGCTTCATACTCTCACCCACCACTTGCCCAACTGGTCTTCAGCCTGGGCATTGGGGACCCCCAGGATGAGGGTTGGGGACCCCTGTTTTAGATCCTGCTAAATCCAACCAATTGTGGCTTATTAAGCAAAACATAAACAATTATACTAATGTGACATAATGAAGCCATAATGATAGATATATTTTATTTTCAAAATCATATTTAGTCATTTTAAATGCCTCCTTTTTAAAAAATTATCTTTTCCTAATTTTCAATTCCCTCATATAACTATCATTTTTAATAAAGATATTTTATTGACAGGTTTGAAAGTCACAAATAAATAAATTCTTCCTCTGGTTGAAGAGAAGGAAGGAAGGAAGGAAGGAAGGAAGGAAGGAAGGAAGGAAGGAAGGAAGGAAGGAAGGAAGGAAGGAAGGAAGAATCCTAACCTTTGTGTTGGGATTATAACTCCCAGAATTCACAATCAATTGTAATTCCAATTTTCTTGATAGAAATTGGTTTAAGTCAGGTTGTTTTAGCTATTATGAATTTTTGTTCCACTGGAGAAGTCCATTAATTTCCCTTAAAAGAGAATGGCATTTATTTAACCAATAAAGATTTTAAAAGAATTAGTCGAAGTCTCAGGTTGAAAGGAATTTAGCTTATGGGAATTCTGTCAGAAAAAGTATTTATCCTCTGTTTCACGCAGCCAGATGCTGGGATTATTATAGGAATTAATCAAGGAAAAAAGCATGTTATTAAGTCATAATGCAATCGTTACCCCTTAGGATAGCAACATGATAGGACTGGCAAAAAAAAGGCAAATTCTGGCTCTGGTTAGTACATTAAAGGTTTTTAAAAAGTAAATCTTTTCAGTCCAGCAGGCAGTCAAACACTGAATTTTACAAGGCAGAAGGACTATCCTGAGCATGGCAAATGAAAGGAGAGCAAGAAATAAAGCCACCTCATTCTAGAATCCCATTGATGATGTTCTTCAAATATTGAGGCCAACCTCTTAATATTTACTTACCCTTACATTCTCAGCAAAATCACAAAACTGGGTCTCGCTTACTTTGGCCATGTCATATCGGGCAATTCACTAGAGGAAGCAATTATGTTGGGAAGAGTAAACGGTAAAAGTAAACCAGGCCATCAAAGACACAATATCAAAGTTGACCCCCAGCCACAGCGTAAAAAAACTCTAAGAAGCAATGCAAGATCAGAGGAAGTGGAGAGACCTGGTCTATAGGATTGTTAGGAGTCGGACACAACTGAATGGTTAATATCATCATCATCATCACATTCCCAGCAGCCTACTTTGGAAGTAATGAAAGTGATCACTAGGAAATTTAAAAAAACATTCAGATGACTGCAAAGAAATATGGGGAAAAGGAATCCTCAATCTGAGTATTGTATTGGCAGTTCTGTGTTAGCAAATACTTCAAAAGAAAAGGATTTAAGGGTAGTGATTTCTGACAGTCTCAAAATGGGTGAACAGTGCAGTCAGGCGGTAGGGAAAGCAAGTAGGATGCTTGGCTGCATAGCTAAAGGTATAACAAGCAGGAAGATGGAGATTGTGATCCCCTTATATAGAGCGCTGGTGAGACCACATTTGGAATACTGTGTTCAGTTCTGGAGACCTCACCTACAAAAAGATATTGACAAAATTGAACAGGTCCAAAGACGGGCTACAAGAATGGTGGAAGGTCTTAAGCATAAAACGTATCAGGAAAGACTTAATGAACTCAATCTGTATAGTCTGGAGGACAGAAGGAAAAGGGAGGACATGATCGAAACATTTAAATATATTAAAGGGTTAAATAAGGTCCAGGAGGGAAGTGTTTTTAATAGGAAAGTGAACACAAGAACAAGGGGACACAATCTGAAGTTAGTAGGGGGAAAGATCAAAAGCAACGTGAGAAAATATTATTTCACTGAAAGAGTAGTAGATCCTTGGAACAAACTTCCAGCAGACATGGTAGATAAATCCACAGTAACTGAATTTAAACATGCCTGGGATAAACATATATCCATCTTAAGATAAAATACAAAAAATAGTATAAGGGCAGACTAGATGGACCATGAGGTCTTTTTCTGCCGTCAGTCTTCTATGTTTCTATGTTTCTTCCATCCCCCTCACCCATTCTACCAGAACTGATGAAGCTTCTTGGGTGAGAAGCGAAATATCTGATTCTTCAAGGAAAAAAAAATCTTCCTCAAGAAAAAACATAGTTTAGTTGACATTTTGGGCAGGGAAAAAAACACCTTTGTGACTTAAAAGGTAGATATTTCTGTTTTTGTTTTTTTACTGGTTATTCAAAATCTCTAAAGGATGTCACAAATGACAATTGCGAATTAGCTATGTTTCTCAAATAATATACTGTATAGGAAGAACCATTTTGCCTGTGTTCAGGCAATGAATTCTGAGGGTTTTGTCTAGTTTTCATTTAAATATGTTGTTGAGATTTTTTGTAATGTCACTGTTTTGCATTTTTTAAGAATTCAGTTCCATTGTCTGTCTCTCCAGAACTATAAATTCACAAATAATGGATAAATGGCTCTCAGATTCCAATGTACATTTAGATAAATGCATGCTTGACTTAAAACTGAAATAATGTTTCCATCTCTTCCATTACCACCTAGCCAAATGTAGTCGATATTGCTCAATGTGTTTTGAGTTGTAGCTAGTCTAGAATAAATACAACCAAATGTACTGTATGCCTAGTGAGATTAAACAGTCTGTAAAATAGACCTAATTAACTAAATTGGCCAGAAGTTATTTCGACGCCTTAGCAATAGGGAATGGGGGGGAAAATTGGTTCATTTATTTCATTTTGGGATTGTGCCCCTTTATACGAGAATAAGCATTAAAGAGCACAAGCACTGCAATCTTGCAGACTTCCCTAAGCTTTGTTCTGAAAGGTGACCAGATTTTAACATTGGTAAAGTGGGACACCATTGATGGGGGATGGGCTTTATTAAAAATTTAGTCTACATGGAGCAAAAAAAAAAATTCTATTTCTCCCTCTCTCTCTCCCTCTCTTTCTTTTTCTCTCTCTTCCTCCCTTCCTTTTCCTCTCTCCCTCCCATTCATTTTTCTCCCTCCTTCCCTTCCTCTCTTTTTCTCTCCCTTCCTTCCTCTCTCTCTCTCCCTTTCTTTTTTCTCTCTCTCTCCCCCTTTCCCTCTCTTTTTCTCTCTTCCTCCCTCCCTTTCTCTCTATTTCTCTTTCTCCCTCCCTCTTTCACCAAAAGAGCGTGCACGTGCACTATTGCACATGCACGAGTGCTCACACCCATAATTCAATGGCTGGGGAGGGTGAAAACAGCTTCCCCTATCCTCCGGAAGCTGAAAACGGCGTGTTTCCCAACTTCTGGTGGCCCAGTAGGCTCATGTTTCGCCCTCCCCACCTTTCCTGACGCTGGGAGAGGGTAAAATAAAAATGGCCTCCCCAACTCCCAGAGGCTCTCTGAAAGCCAAAAACACCCTCTCAGAGCCTCTGTGAGAGCCAAAAATCAGCTGGCCGACACACACATGCACGTTGGAGATGAGCTAAGTCAAACACTCGCTGGAAATGAGCTAGGTCAATCACTCAAACTAACCCTAACCCTAACCCATGCCATAGGTTCGCCATCACTGATCTAGATCATAAATCACTTAAGAGAAATCTTAACAATATTTCATTACTATATTTATAGGTGTCTTTTTTACTGAGCATACAATTATTTCTATGAGTCTATCACATGGTACCAATTTTCCGCTTCCTCTTTCTTCTTCCTGGTTCAGAGTATCCAATATGTCCACTCGTCCACTTTTGGCATTTTTGGAAAGTCCACACTTATATGTAGATTAAGGGTTAATTAAATAGAAACATAGAAACATAGAAGTCTGATGGCAAAAAAAGACCTCATGGTCCATCTAGTCTGCCCTTATACTATTTTCTGTATTTTATCTTAGGATGGATATATGTTCATCCCAGGCATGTTTAAATTCAGTTACTGTGGATTTATCTACCACGTCTGCTGGAAGTTTGTTCCAAGGATCTACTACTCTTTCAGTAAAATAATATTTTCTCATGTTGCTTTTGATCTTTCCCCCAACTAACTTCAGATTGTGTCCCCTTGTTCTTGTGTTCTCTTTCCTATTAAAAACACTTCCTTCCTGGATCTTATTTAACCCTTTAACATATTTTAATGTTCTATCTTTGAAAATTTTATTTAACCCTTTAACATATTTAAATGTTCTATCTTTGAAAAATAAGAAAGGTCTGAAAAATTAATATTAAAGTTCGCCGTTTTACCAATCGGTTCCAGCCCATTTCATTTGGTGGTAGAATGAGATAAGATTTCCAAATATTGCTGAATCATCAGATAGGTTTTGCTGCTATCCCAGTTCCTTCTCCCCAAAGTCCTGTTTACACAGTACAAGATGTTATCACAATTCTAACTTTCCCGTCTTTGCATTAAATCCATGCAAAGTTCCATTCCTTTCTAGTCAGCCCTTTTCACTGAGTCACTCCATCCTTCTCCTTAAATTTTTCTCCTCCTTCTTGAGCATACGCAATCTCTGTTCAAAACTGCTTTTGTCGACTCTTCATTTTTATTTATTTTATTTATTTATTATGTCAAACAATTATAGGGTGGTAATTTGTACAAAACAAACATTAGATAAGTAATGATAAAAAATAATAAAAGAAGACAATAGGACAGGGATGGTAGGCACAGTGGTGCGCTAATGCACGCCCCTTACAGACCTCTTAGAAAGGGGGAGAGGTCAACTGTAGATAGCCTAAGGCTAAAGGTTTTGGGATTAGGAGTAGAAACCACAGAATCAGGTAGTGCATTCCAGGTGTTGATTACTCTGTTGCTGAAGTTGTATTTTTTGCAGTCAAGTTTGGATCAGTTGACATTTAGTTTAAATCGATTTTGTGCTTGTGTGTTGTTGTTTTCCTCTTATGCCACTGCTGTTTTTGCTCCCGATCGGCCACCGGCTTTAAGAATGCTGCTCCTCTCCACCCGCATAATTTTAAGTCTACCCAACATCTCCAGCGCTTCCTCTTTATTTTATCGATCTCAGTGGGATCAATAATGCCCTCAAAGGGCTCCTGGTGAAGATATTTTTAGGTTTCAGAAGCAGAGCAGAGCTTCCTCGCCTGGTCTGCGATGAAATCACTGCTAGAAATCCGAAGTGTTAATTATCTGCACCCCCAGATATAAAATAAACTTACGCCAGGGGTGGGTTCTAACTTACCTCTCTGCCAGTTCACTTCCTCCCATGCTGTGTCACTGCGCACACATTGTGCAGCATGTGGTCATGCTGTGCGGCCACATGTACAGGTGCACAATGCCGAAAATGTGGCTTTTGCACATGCAGAATATCTCTGGGACCGCCTTCTGCCACACGAATCCCAGCGACCGGTTAGGTCCCACAGAGCTGGCCTTCTCCGGGTCCCGTCGACTAAACAATGTCATTTGGCGGGACCCAGGAGAAGAGCCTTCTCTGTGGCGGCTCTGACCCTCTGGAACCAACTCCCCCCAGATATCAGAGTTGCCCCCACCCTCCTTGCCTTTCACAAGCTCCTTAAAACCCACCTCTGTCGTCAGGCACGGGGGAATTGGAATTTTTCCCTTCCCCCTAGGCTTATAGAATTTATACATGGTATGCTTGTTTGTATGATTGGTCTCTTAAATTGGGGTTTTTTAGATTATTTTTTAATATTAGATTTCTTACATTGTCTTCTTTATTGTTGTTAGCCGCCCCGAGTCTTCGGAGAGGGGCGGCATACAAATCTAATAAATAAATAAATAAATGAATGAATGAATGAATGAATGCATGCATGCATGCATGCATGAATGAATGAATGAATAAATAAATAAATAAAAACAGCTTCTGCACATGTGCAGAAGCAAAAAAAACAAGATGGCAGCACCCGCGGATAGGAACGGACAGAACCGGCTATATGACATCATCACTGGTTTACTACCGGTTGTATAGAACCGGTTAGAATCGGTAGGAATCCATCTGACTTACTCATACCTGCAAACACACTTTAAACATCTGCTTTTCAAAGATAAAAGGAGTCCTTAACTTACAACCATTTGTTTAGTGACCAACGCAGCATCCCCAGAGTAAAATGATCCAAAATCAGGCTCTTGACAAACCAGCATTTATTGCTGACGGCTGCAAGTGGCCCAGGGACATGTGATCAAAGTTAGTTGGAAAGCTTGATTCACTTAACATGATTCACTTAAGAACTGTAGGGATTCACTTAAAAACCCTGGCAAAAAAAGCTTGTAAAACTAGGCAGGACTCACTTAATAATTTCCTTGCTTAGCTACATAAATTCTGGTCATAACTTGAGGACTATCTGTACTCACTTTGCTGCTAACTTACCAACAATTGCCTGATTTTACACTGCATGTTTTAACCTAAGCAATAAACTGTTATAATAATGCAATTTACTTTTCTTTGATGTTGCAGTGATGCATAAGATTTTCTTATTTCTTTCTGTTGGTATCCATGCATTTCTTCGTAGGGATGCAGAATTTTATCAAGAATTTTCCCAGCTGTTCCTTTCTAAAATCTCATGCTGACAATTTTTCAACTTTTTCGGAGGCACCTGCATGGACACTTAGCCCTGTTCTTTATACATTAACTGCACCAACTTCATTTGTCAGTTGCATAGGCCTGTCTGCCCTCTGAGCTGGTTTTCATTATAGCCCCCTGACATTTATTTTCTGATGTTCCTCTGTTCTATTCTTCTTTGCTCTTTGAAGTGCTTTGTGTTAGAAAAAACCTTAGCACAATATAAATAAAATGATGACACTCATTATTAGCATGAAAAAAACATTCTGTTCCAATTATGTTTATGTTCTCCCTCTCCGCTTCAACTCCTTCATTTGAAACAATAAGGATTAAGAATAAATAAACAAGGAGAGAAGTGGAAAATTAAGGACTTGAAAATCAAAGTGGAAGATCTGATATGTATGTATGCATGCATGCATGTATGTACCGGTATGTATGTATGTATGTATATGTCTGTGTGTGTGTATATCTGTATATATGTATGTGTATGTTAAAAAAATATAAGACATGGTCTTATTTTTGGGGAAACATGGGGTACATATACATATATGTACATACAAAGTGTGTATGTATACATACACATACACACTTTCTTTTCATTATCAGCAAAAATATGTTACACACACCCACACATGTGTGTGTGTGTGTGTGTGTAATATACACTACTCAAAAAAAATAAAGGGAACACTCAAATAACACATCCTAGATCTGAATGAATGAAATATTCTCATCGAATACTTTGTTCTGTACAAAGTTGAATGTGCTGACAACAAAATGAAATTGATTGTCAATCAGTTTTGCTTCCTAAGTGGACAGTTTGATTTCACAGAAGTTTGATTTACTTGGAGTTATATTCTGTTGTTTTAAGTATTCCTTTTTTTTTTTTTAGCAGTCTATTTTTGCTGATAATGAAAAGGAAGGGAGACTAGTATAGATCTATTTCAAGCTATTTTGCTCTCATCAGCTAGCCATACCCTTACTGGGATTTGAACCTGGATGACAGGAAAACACACACACACGCACACTCACACACACATAATATATGTATAAAGCTGAAAGAATGACATCATGTAGCCTAGAGATTAATTCTCTGCCTTACAGGCTGCAGGATTAAATCCCAGTAAGGGTATGGCTAGCTGATGAGGCCACAACAAGGCCAAAATAGATCTATACTAGTCTCCCTTCTTTTTCGAATTCAGCAGAAATGTTACACACACACACACTGGGGGGGCTGGGAGAGAGATACTTTTTTGCTAGCCCATATAACAGTTCTACCAAATGGAAAGGTCATTGCTCTGATGTATCCATTTCATAAATTTTCACATGAGGAAATGTGTAAACTGCCAAAAATAATTAATTAGCAGTGATTTAGACAGAGGCTGTTTGAAATCTGCTTCTAGCAACTGTTGCATGAAATTGAAGCAATCAAATTATGACCGACACCTCTCACAAAATCATTTGCTGACATTGCTGCTGTACAGCAGATTGTTATATATATTTGATATGCTCTGAAAGTACACATATAATATACAATTACAGTAGATCCAAGAAATGGCTAGTTGGCTAATCTAAAATTATGCCAATGAAAAATATTTTCGAAGCCTTACCAGAATTAGACATTTTTATAGGCGATTTTCAGTCTAACTGTAGTCTAGAGAACTACAGAATCTAGAGAAAAAAACATGTCAGTTGTCTTTTTTGGATTATTATCATTTGATTGTCAAGCCAACTTCACCTATGCTAAAATTCCTTTTTTTCTGTGCAATAATAAAAGGTACCAGAATCCTGTTCTCTTTTGACTTCCTTGGATAGCAAGAATCAAAGTGCTTTATAATGAGAAAAATAAGAAGGAAGGAAAGAAGGAAGGAAGGAAGGAAGGAGGGAGGGAGGGAGGGAAGGACTGATTTGTATGTAACCTGTCAGAAACCTGTCAGATTTGTATGCAACCTGTCAGAAACAAACCACAGGAAAAAAACAACCAAAGAATTGATGTCTGAACAATGCATTCAATTGATTGATTGATTGATTAATTGATTGATTAGCTCACATGCTACTCAAAACTAAAGATTCCCAGAGATTTTGAGTATTTTAAAATCTGCTTATTAAAGGGAGGGGGGGGAATTGGTAAAAGTTAAAGCACGTACAACTATGGAAACACAGAGAAAGAAAACTAAATTATAAAGCTCCGTTACCATAGAAAAGTTATTAATAATATATGTTAACAAAATGCTTATGTGTACAGAAAATCCTTGGGTGCTGGAAAGATAACAAAGAAGTCATCTTCCCACCATGCAGAGGAAGAAGCAGTTCAAAGCTGGGACCACCATTAAGAAGTCCCATTCCTTTACAGCATCCCACCATGCTTCTTTGTGGGAGGCATGCTGAGCAGATCCTCTGATGTTGATGTGAGGGTTTGAGTAAGGACACCGTGAAAAAGACGTTATTTGAAATATAGAACTTATTGTTTCAAACTGCGTAAGGCATTATTAGTTAAAACCAGCCTCATAACTTGGAATCATAAATCAACAGAGAGAACATGAAGAACATGTCAGCTGGCACGGAATTAGGCACAACAACTCGACCCTGCCAGTATTTCTTCTGCTACAATTTCTAGCAGGTAAAGCATCCTTTTCCAAGGAGAGCTCTACATTTGTTTGTTTGTCGAACATATATGCCACCCAACTCCCAAAGGACTCTAGGCTGCTTCCAACTAAAAAACAACATTAAAAACAATTTAAAATACTTAATTAAAACCATAATAAAAACCATACATATCTTTCAACATCACTCATGGCCGGATCTGAACAGTATCACATTTAATCAACAATTTGTTTGTTTGTTTGTCAAAACATGTACAAGATAGCAGGTATGATATTAATATAAACAAAAGCAAAAGAGGTACAGGTACATTTGGACAATAGGACAGTAGGACAGGGACAGTAGGCACAATGATGCACTTATGCACACCCTTTACAGACCTCTTAGAAATGGAGTGAGATTGACTGTAGACAATCTAAGGCTGTCTAACCACAAAGTCAGGTAGTGCATTCCAGGCATTGATCACTGATGCTGTAGTCGTATTTTCTGCAGTCAAGTCTTGAGTGGTTTACATTAAGTTTGAATCTATTAAGTGCGTGTGTAATGTTGCAGTTGAGGCTTAAGTATTCATTGACAGGTAGGACATTGTGGTAGATGATTTTATGATAAGCTGACCAAACAGTCCCGCTTTTTGGCAATTTGTCCCGCATCCCGCGAGGTTGTTAAAAAGTCCCAATTTTTTTGGAACGCCGGCTGTGATTGCGTTGGAGTCGGAAAGACTGGGTCTTCAATGCTGGGCAACCACACTGCCCGAAATCGGCTGATGCGGAGGACTGTTGGGTATGCGGAGGCAAAGTGGGGAGCAGGGGAAAGAAAAATATGAAGCGAGAGCGAGAGATCGGAGGGTTGGAGAGCGCTCACCTCTCTGGCCCCACCCTAACACAGTAGAAAATCAAGTCTCAAGTAGACGGTGCTGCAGCCTTAAAGCAGAACAGGCAAGATATGTTGCTCTCTTTGCTGCCACATAATATCTAATGGAGGAAGGAGATCATGTGGAATAAGCAGACAAAATATGTCTGTTTATTCCAGCAAGCATACTTCAAGAGGTTAATGTTAGCTTTAAAGAAACCCAGTCTTTTACCTCCCATTGAGAATCTGAGATAAAATTCCAGAGGGCCCTATTAAAAGTAACGACTCTCTAGCATTCTCTCAATGCCTGTTTAGATTTTCACTTCCCTTTCAGCCACATGGGAAAGAGATGAAAAAGAGCAGAGGGGGGTGAGCCTCTTAATCTATTTGGATGATATTTATTCAAATTGCACCAATGTGATTTTTTTTCTTTAATTTTATTTACTTCGGTTTGAAAGAAGAAAGAAAAAGGCAAAGGGAGGGAGAGAGATAAATAGAGAGAAAGGGAGGGAAGAAGAGAGAGAAAGAGAGAGAAAAAAGAGAGGGAGGAAGAGAGAAAGAGAGAAAGAGGGAGGAAGGGAGAGAGAAAGAGAAATGGAGAGAAAGAGGGAGGGAGGAAGAGAGAGAAAGAGAGTGAAATGAAGGGAAGGAGGGAGAGAGAGGAGGAAGGAAGAGAGAAAGAAAGAGAAAAAGAGAGGAAGGGAGGAAGAGAGAGAGAGAGAAAGAAAGAAAGAAAGAGGGAGGAAGAGAAAGAAAGAAAATTTTTTTTTGCTCCATACAGGCCAAATTTTTAATCAAGAAGCACACACACACCCCTGGTCAATGGTGTCCCACTTTAGCAATGTTGAAATCTGGTCACTTTATTTTATGAACTACATTTAGATCAGATCTCTCAATTATATTAATGTCCAATATGCAGTGCGGGTTCCAGAGGATTACAGCATTGTAAATCCAGGCAGAAAGTTGGTCATAAGGATGTGGTTTATTGAAGCAAGGTTACTTGAGGGACTATCTCACCTCACTGGGATTGGCCTGTACCACTTATTATTATTATTATTATTTTATTATTATTATTTATTGGATTTGTATGCCGCACCTCTCCGCAGACTTGTGCCAGAAGAAGAGGCAAGCTGCGGGCCCTGTCAGTCCAATTATTCCACTAGTGGGGTCCAGGAGAAGGGCCTTCTGTGTTGTTGCTCCTGCCTTCCGGAACATCTTGCCCCCGATGTGAAGTTGGCCCCAATCCTCCTATCATTTTTAAGGGCCTAGAGATGTGTCTCTTTCAGTCAGCTTGGACCCCCAGCAGGGGAGCAGTGCAATGGAGATGGCTGGTTGAGTAATAACAGATCTCACTTCTACCACCCCCATTCCACCCCCACCTTCCCCGTGTGTCCTTGATTTTAATGTCTGATTTTAACGTTTTCTGTTTTAACTGTACATGGAACTGTAAGCAGCCCAGGTTTACCTTATGTAAAACGGGCAGCCAATAAATTTTATAAATAAATGAATAAATGAATAAATAGAATAAAATGAATGAATGAATGAATGAATGAATACATACATACACACACACACACATACACACACACACACACACACATACATACATACACAAACTGGCACATAGATGACATCTAGTAAAATACATATTTTAGGATACCTTCAGATTGTTTAACTGATTCTTCAGCTTCACTGCAAAAACTCATTCAGAACAAGCTAAAATGCCACTCCCTGGACAGATAACCAGCCCATTAAGAACCCTTCTGTCTTGTCCAAATGGAGATGCAATTTCTTGACTGCCATTATTATAAACAGATTCGCTCTGTTTATAAACAAGTGTTGAATGATTAAACACTTCCACTGCTTCACTTATATTTGATTAAAACCTGCACACTAATGGCAATATACTCTCAATCTCCAGATAGTCTCATTTAACATTTTATGTAGCTATACAGTAGATAATGTAGAAAACTGAAAGATACCATGAGATGGATGAGATGGGTAAGAAATCCCTCAACATTATCTTTTAAAAACAGTCATCCAAATATGACTGGAACCATTGTAAAGTTCTGGAAGATAAAGCAGATCAGGACTGAAAAGTCCAGGAACTCAATGTAATGAAGCATTTTCCAGAAATAACAGAAAATACCGATTTACTTGGACTCATGGTCTGCCTCAATCAGCATAAGAAATCAACATCTGTTCAGTTTGTTTCATTATTAAGCAATACAAAGTTTGAACATAAAAACTGTATTGTGCTAACTAGACCACAGACATTGTTTGATTAAAAAAAGAACCCATTACCAGAATAATATTGGTTGTAACCTTCATCTGACACTTAAATCCACTGAAACCTAAGTTGTAGTTTGTAATGGACAATGACACTGCATTTTCTCAGAGACTGGGTAGGAGAACCTTACTTGCATATAGACAACCACCCAAACATCCAACTTAACATATAACATATTGTTCTGTCGGGCTCTCTGGTAGACTCCTCCCAAAAATTCACAGGTACAAATTTCACACACACACACACACACACACACACACACACACATGTTTGAAAATTCAAAACAATGTTCTTTATAATGAAAATTTACTTAAACTAAGCCCTCTTTTGGTATAGCAAAGAGCACTCGTCTCCAAACAAACTGGTAATTTGTACAAGTCCCTTATCAGTTCTGTAATACTTAGCTTGCAGCTGTGAGGCAATTCACAGTCCTTCTTCTTTCACAAAGTGACACACACTTTGCTCTCGTTTAGTTTCAAAGCGGGGGGAAATCAGCACACAAAGTCAGTAAAGCAGTCACGAAACACAACAGATAATCCTCCACAATGGCCAAACTCACAGGCTGCTATTTATAGCAGCCTCACTAATTACCACAGCCCCACCCAACCACAGATGGCCTCATTTTCTTTGATAATAATCTCTCAGTTGTTGTTGCCTATGCATGGCTCTCCGCATGCGTGGCTGTATCATTAACTCTTGTTCTGAATCCAAGGAGGAGCTAGATAATTGATCACCTTCTGAGCTGTCTGCCATACTCTCTTCCTCCCTGTCACTCATGTCTTCTTGGTCAGAGGAGCCTTCATCATCAGATTCCGCCAGGGGCAAAACAGGCCTGCAGCATGTGGATGTCTCCCCCACATCCACAGTCCTTAGGGCAGGAGCTGGGCCAGAGCTAACCACAACAACATATAATCTATATAATTACAAAATAATCTTGATGTTAGATTGGGTTCATACATTGTCCTAACCATTTCTACTGAATACACTTACAATAAGTAGATTCCCATCTTATAAGCCAGAAGTTATTGTTTACAAATCAAAATGGCTGTGCTCATTTTGCACTTCAGGATATGTGAAAACCAAACATTTACAGTTCAAGGCGACATGCAAATCTAGCCATCAAATCTATTAAAAACAGAAGAAGAAAAATTTTAGGAAATATCTTATAACAACCACTCTTAATCTTGCGCCTGGAAGCCATTGTTCTCAGGACAGCTGTGAAAATGGCAAAACTTCACACTTCATACATATCTGTCATGCATAGACTGAACATATTATTGAAATAAAATTGGTCCAACTGTGCTCTACAATGGACTTAATTTTGTTTAATTAACTTTATATCTTGCCTTCCACTTGGAATACATTAATTTATATGTACTTCAAATAAATCCATTCATCATTTATTTATTTTATTTTATTTCTTTGGGATGAATGCCATCCTCTCAAAGCAAATGGTAATTTAGGACATTTGTTAAAACTTGCAGCCTTAACAATAAGCCCACACAGAGAGGGAGTGTCTCACAAACATAGCAGACACACAAAAGATGTAGTTTTGTGTCTTTTTTCTTTCTCCCCAATATCCTTCCATGTTTTTCCATAAAAATGTATTTAGTTGCTGTTTGTACAGATACTACTGTTGATGCATTACCCAATTATGGTAAAAAAAATAACTTACCAAGAAGCAAAAAAAAAACCAGTGTTTTAATTGTCTGTTTTGCCAATTATAACAAGCAGAGTACACATATTCATACTTCAAAGTATCCCCAAAACATGTTCTACCAGGTTTTCATGAGGAAAATGCATTTCACCTTAACTAGATAATCTGCAAAAACTTCTCTTTATTCATCCATTTCTGTTGACTCTTCCTATTTCCCATGAATACAAGACATTACACAACCTGGTGAAAAGTCAGCAGTAGCTACGATTTTCAGTTTCACCAAAAGATTCTTCTTTTGATATTTTATTTAGCTAGACAGTTTCTAGATATATAAGATGACCTCACTCAAAGCTACTGTGCCTTGTTTGGATTGCAAGGCTGAAGAAAAATGAATATCATTAGGTACTGAAATGCTCTCTACATGGGGCTACCTTTGAAAAGTGTTCGGAAACTTCAGATCGTGCAGAATGCAGATGTGAGAGCTATCATGGGCTTCCCCAGGTATGCCCATGTTACACCAACACTCCGCAGTCTGCATTGGTTGCCGGTCAGTTTCCAGTCACAATTCAAAGTGTTGGTTATCACCTATAAAGCCCTTCATGGCACCAGACCAGGGTATCTACGAGACCGCCTTCTGCCGCACGAATCCCAGCGACCGGTTAGGTCCCACAGAGTGTGCCTTCTCCGGGTCCCGTCAACAAAACAATGTCATTTGGCGGGACCCAGGGGAAGAGCCTTCTCTGTGGTGGCCCCGGCCCTCTGGAACCAACTCCCCCCAGAGATTAGAATTGCCCCCACCCTCCTTGCCTTTCATAAACTCCTTAAAACCCACCTCTGTCGTCAAGCGTGGAGGAACTGAGATATCTCCCCCTGCCTATGTAGTCCTAGTGCATGATATGACTGTATGTATGTTTTTTTATATATTGGGGTTCCTTGCTTTTAGATTTTTAAATGTATAATTGTTATCTTAGATTTTAATTATTAGATTTGTCAGTATATATTGTTTCTGTCACTGTTGTGAGCCGCCCCGAGTCTGCAGAGAGGGGCAGCATACAAATCTAATAAATAATAAATAATAATAAAGTAGATATGAAGTGACAAATGTCGGCGTATTCAAAAAAGGTTCAGTAATATAGGTAGTCCTTGACTTACAATCACAACTGAGCCCAAAGTTTCTGTTGTTAAGTGAGGCATTTGTTATCTCGCTTAATTTGCCCCGTTTTACGACTTTTCTTGCTAGAGTTGTTATATGAATCACTACAGTTGTTAAGTCGCTAACATGTTTGTTAAATGCATCTGGCTTCTCCACTGACTTTCTTTGTCAGAAGGTCACAAAGATCCCTGCAGGTCACTGCAATGGGCATATATAAAACATCTGAACATTTTGATTACATGACCATCGAACCATGGTGGTACAGTAGTTAGAATGCAGTACTGCAAGGGACATCTGCTGACTGCAAGGTGGCAGTTCAAATCTCACCAGGCTCAAGCTTGACTCAGCCTTCCAAGGTGGGTAAAATGAGGACCCAGATTGTTGGGGACATTATGCTGACTCTGTAAACTATTTAAAGCCCTTCATGGCATCGGACCAGAATATCTCCAGGACTGCCTTCTGCCGCACAAATCCCAGCAACCAGTTAGGTCCCACAGAGTTGGTCTTCTCCGGGTCCCGTCATCTAAACAATGTCGTCTGGCGGGACCCAGGGGAAGAGCCTTCTCTGTGGCGGCCCCGACCCTCTGGAACCAGCTCTCCCCGGAGATTAGGATTGCCCCCACCGTTCTTGCCTTTTTTAAACTCCTTAAAACCCACCTCTGCCGTCAGGGGAATTGAGACATCTCCCCCAGGCCTATATAGTTTATGCATGGTATGTTTGTGTGTATGTCTTGCTTTTTAAATAAGGGGGGTTTAGATATTTTAAATATTAGATTTGTTGTACATTGTTTTTATTATTGCTGTGAGCCGCCCCGAGTCTACGGAGCGGGGCGGCATTCAAATCTAATAAATGAATGAATGAATGAATGAATGAATGAATGAATGAATGAATGAAGTGCTGTGAGTCAAGGACTAGCTGTAATATTTTAATGGTGGATCTTAATCTGGAGAGCTGACTGTTGACTTTAAGATAGCGTATGAATCTATATCACAAGAGACATCTGGATTTTTGCATTGTGCTTCACTTGGGGATGTGCTTGAAGGACATTAGAAAGCTACAATTGGTCCAGAATGTGGACAGTTTTGGAGCCCCCCTGACTGGCACATGTAACACCACTCTTACGCAAGCTGTACTGGCTGCCGATCTGCTTCTGGGTACAAGTCAAATTGTTAGTTATTACCAGTATTGTGTTGCTAGCTGGTGTGCGTGGATGCACCCCAGTGAGAGTTTGCTTCTACGCATACGCCGGCAGCAAAATCTCATGAGAAGATGCATGTGCATGTGAGAGAGATTTTGGCAATATTTTGCTTCTGTGCATGCGTGGAAGGGGGAAAAAATGCCAAAATCTCACGTGTGATTTTGCTTCCTGCGCATGCAGAAGCAAAATCTTGCTGGGGCACATGCGTGTGCATGCTCGCAATGTGGAGCTGTGCATGCATTCTTCTGGTAGCGGTGGTAAGTAGCAAAAAAACCCTCCCCTGGTTATTACTTCGAAACCCTTTATGGTCTGAATCCAGAATTTATGCAGAATCCAATGGGGTTGGCCTGTCTCTCTCTCCACTAAAAAGGATGCAATGACAATAACTTCTGAAATCTTGTCCCTCCAAAATTTAAATCCTTCAGGGACTTGTCCAGATCATTGCAAGGAGTCAGCACTGCATGAAAAACGCAATAGAAATAGTTCCATGTGCTTTTTCTTATCATGACATCTTGTTAGAGAAGGAACTAAATAGACCTTTATTACAGTCAAAGACCATCAATATAATAATAATAATAATTAAACAAAAAACAAAAAAAACAGAAAAACAGAAAAACATTATGACATCAGCCAGTTCCTACCTGGAAGTAATTTACCTTATTAAAAGTATTATTTAGAAAGTTCTGAGAAAGGAAGAACTCATGATAAGTCATATTCCAGTAAAAATAGCCACAGAACACAGACTGGAAGGGGAAATGGAAAAAAAAGGCAATAGGATGAGGACGAAATGAATACTTATAAAAAGAGAAGGCTCGTTAGAATATTTTGTAGCACCTAAATATGAAGTGAACAATTACAAGTGAATAATACATAAACGAAAGCAAGGACCCGAAGATGCTTCTAAAAATGAATCACATAATGGATCACTGAAGAAACAGGAATAAAATTTGGGTACCAAAGTAATATAGCAGATTTTGTCCAAAGCATCTTTAGTCTGAACAGAAAGAGAATTAAGACCATGTAGTTTAATATGTTTGTAATATGGTGATATTGTTACATAGATGATATTGATAAGGAAAAGCTTTCTAATAAACTTGGAATCTGAGTGCAAACAACTTTTTTGATGTACAAAAAATGTAGATGAAAAACTGAGGCATTTAGAAATCTCAATTACATATGAGGTAGTGAAGGCCAGATCAAGAATGTAGTTCTCCAGGTGCTTCCAGGTAGAAAGCATCTACTCAGACTGGCTGAATATCATAATACAGCAATTCCTTCCTTAACAAGATGCCAAACTGGGAGCCGTTCCGAGTCTTCGGAGAGGGGCGGCATACAAATCTAATTATTAATAATAATAATAATAATAATAATAATAATAATAATAATGCCATTAGAACAAATGCTGTCAAAGCCAGAATTGAAAAATCAACAGACGATCCAAAGTGCAGACACTGTAAAGAAACAGATGAAACAATCGATCACATACTCAGCTGCTGCAAAAAGATCGCACAGACTGACTACAAGCATAGACATGATGCTGTGGCACAGATGATCCACTGGAACCTGTGCCGAAACTACCATTTACCAGTGGCAAAGAACTGGTGGGATCATAAGCCCGAAAAAGTGGTCGAAAATGAGCAAGCAAAACTACTTCTGACTTCAGACTGACCGAATTCTGAAGCATAACACACCAGACATCCTGATTGTGGAGAAAAAGAAAGTATGGATCATCGATATCGCAATCCCAGGGGACAGCAGAATTGAGGAGAAGCAGCTAGAAAAATTAGTAAAATACGAAGATCTAAAAATCAAGCTGCAACGACTCTGACATAAGCCAGTGAAAGTGATCCCAGTGGTACTTGGCATGCTGGACGCAGTGCCGAAGGATCTCAGTGGACATTTGAAAACCATCGGAATTGACAAAATCTCCATCTGTCAATTGCAAAAGGCCGCTTTACTGGGATCGGCAAACATAATTCGCCGCTACATCATGCAGTCCTAGGTGCTTGAGAAATGCCCCACTGGTGATGAAATACGAAATCCAGCATAGTGATCTTGTTTGCTGTGTTGTATTGATTAATAATAATAATAATAATAATAATAATAATAATAATAATAATAATAATAATCCCTGATCTAGAGACAAGCTTACAAATCAACGTGTTGCTGCCTGCAATTCATTACCTTGAAAGTAGATCGAGAGTAACAAATATATGGAGAAAGAGTGAATGCATCGAGAGGGAGGGAAAGATCAAGAAATGTCATGTTCAGATGGAACTGTGAGGCCTTCAAAAAAGGAAGAAAAGGAGGGAGAGGAGGAAGAAGTTAGAAATAAGGATGGTTTTCAAGAGAGACCAGTGAAGTTCATGTAAAGTAGATATAGGTAGTTTTGCTTCTACTTTTAATTATTTTTCTTTGTGCATTATGCAGGGTATTCTTCAGCCCAAGAGACCATGATTATGTATGTATGCATGTTGATATAAGTAAATAAATGAAGATTCAAAACTTTTCCACCCCCTAAACTTTGCTAAATGGCCATTTCAAGGTTGACTCAGCCTTCCATCCTTCCGAGGTAGGTAAAATGAGGATCCGGATTGTGGGGGCAATATGCTGGCTCTGTTAAAAAGTGTTATTGCTAACATGTTGTAAGCCGCCCTGAGTCTAAGGAGAAGGGCGGCATAAAAATTGAATGAATGAATGAATGAATGAAAGAATGAATGAATGAATAAATAAATAAATAAATAAATAAATAAATAAATAAATAAATAAATAAATAAATTAATTTCTCTCCCAGTGCACAATTCTTTGAGTTGGTCCTAAGCCTGAGAATGCACCTATTGACAGTTGGCAAATTAAATGTATAATACCAAACTATGCACGTCAAGTAGATTTTACATAACTGGGCAGGAAATCTTTCTTTTTCCTTATGGAAATGTGTAGAGACTGGAGGAAGAGATATACAGATGCTCGGCCCTTAGAAATCCAGAGGGAACGACTTAGCAGCGTGCCAGCCTCTTCTCTGAGCTTGCTTCCTGATGTACTGAAAGACGTCATTAACCTTCCTCTCTTGCTTCTCTCCTGCTGCTGTCATTCTTTTACATCTAAGCATTATTTAAGAAGTACACAAAAGGGTAGAAGCCAAAGTACTCTTATCAGCACTTACTTCGTTAAAGGCTTTGGATTGCTTTTAATATCTATGGGTTTTAAATCTCGTTTTTTAACTCTATTGGATTTGTATTTTATGTATTGTATTGTTGTTGTTGTGAGCCGCCCCGAGTCTTCGGAGAGGAGCGGCATATAAATCTAATAAATCTTAATCTTAACCTTTGGAGCAAGTGCACCAGTTGCGGCCCTATTTGGACTGGGACTCATTGCTCACAGTCACTCATGCCCTCATCACCTTGAGGTTCGACTACTGTAACGCTCTCTACATGGGGCTACCTTTGAAAAGTGTTCGGAAACTTCAGATCGTGCAGAATGCAGTATGTTACACCAACACTCCGCAGTCTGCATTGGTTGCCGATCAATTTCCGGTCACAATTCAAAGTGTTGGTTATGACCTATAAAGCCCTTCATGGCATCGGACCAGAATATCTCCGAGACCGCCTTCTGCTGCACGAATCCCAGCGACCGATTAGGTCCCACAGAGTCGGCCTTCTCTGAGTCCCGTCAACTAAACAATGTCGGTTGGCGGGCCCCAGGAGCCTTCTCTGTGGTGGCCCCGACTCTCTGGAACCAGCTCCCCCTAGAGATTAGAACTGCCCCTACCCTCCTTGCCTTTCGTAAACTCCTCAAAACCCACCTTTGTCGTCAGGCATGAGGGAATTGATCTCCCCGGGCCTATATAATTTATGTATGGTATGTCTGTAGGTATGTCTGCTTAAAAATGGGTTGTTGGTTTTTTTTAACTATTTTAAATTTTAAATTGTAAATTATTAGATTTGTCGTGAACTGTTTTATTGTGTTGTGAGCCGCCCCGAGTCTACGGAAAGGGGCGGCATACAAATCTAATAAATAAATAAATTAATAAGTGTATTTTAGAACAATGGTTTCCTAAGCCAGCAGCACTGATTTAGAAAATCTAGACTTTCCAACCTTGAAGAGTTGGATGACACAGACGAAATTCACAAGAAGCTGCAGGTGTCTGCGTTTTTCATTGACAAGCAATTCAGTTTATCCCTGCCCAGATTGGCCATGATAGACACAAAGTGCCCCAGAAGTCCTGCCACAAAATTCCTATCTAATAAAGCACTGTACCAATCTTTGATGATAACAGGTCCCTGTCCTCCTTTAGCAGAACAGCCTGACTTTTTCCTTCAGTATAAACATTTATGACGGGCTTTTCAATTTTAAAGCCCTATCAGAGCCAAGAGGAATTTCTCTATCTGTCTGAAAATCCCTAGTGGAATAGAAAGAACAGGGCTGCTCACATCCAGCCAATTACAGCCCTTATTTGTGACCCCAAAGTGAGGATGTGTCAGCATGAAATGCACTGAAAGCTGAACCCAACCATATTAAACAGCTGCTGCTCTTTAACCCAAACCGGGTCGTTTTTAATGACTTGGCACATTGCAGCAGTTACCACCAGAAGAAAGACTTTATTGCTGTTCTGGGCTGACAGCCTGCCAAAAGTTGGGAGAGGGAGGGATACTCAGTGACAATGCTAGCAAGAAGCAAGAAGACCTTTGTATTTATTTAAAATAAATGTAAGGCTGCCCTTCCGTAATCCAATTAAAGGGAGTTAGATCCACTATTTCTGAGTGCAGCACGCACCAGTTGTACAAGTGCAGCACGCACCAGTTGTAAAAGGTTCCTCGCATAGAAATATGTAAACTTTTTGTAGATCATATATTCCATACTGAAAAAACAAATACAGTGATCTCTCGATTAGCGCGGGGGTTACGTTCCAAGACCTCCCGCGCTAATCGATTTCCGCGTTATAGTGGTGCGGAAGTAAAAAACACCATCTACGCATGCGCGCCATTTTTTTCATGGCCGCACATGCGCAGATGGTGGAGTTTGCGTGTGGGCGGCGGGGAAGACCAAGGGAAGGTTCCTTCAGCCGCCCAACAGCTGATCTGCTCCGCAGCGCGGAAGCAGCGAGGAGCCGAAGATGGGGTAAAGGCAAAGGGGAAACCCCATCTTCGGCTCCTCGCTGCTGCCGCGCTGCGGAGCGGATCAGGTGTTGGGCGGCTGAAGGAACCTTCCCTTGGTCTTCCCGCCGCCCAGGCAAAGGGGAAACCCCAAGATCGCTTGCCGCTTGCCGTATTGCAGCTTGGAGCCTTGCTTCGCCTCCTTCGCTGCAATACGGCAAGCGGCAAGCGATCTTGGGGTTTTCCCTTTGCCTGGGCGGCGCTGGGGCCATGCGGAGCCACTCATCTAGGGGGGCGTGGACCGGCAAGGTGCCCTCCGCTCTCTCTCTTTCTCTCCCTGTTACCGGTGTGGTATAAGAGAGAGAAAGAGAGAGAAAGGAGGGCGACTTGCCAGTCCACGCCCCCCTGGATGAACAGCCTCGCATGGCCCCAGCGCCGGGCTCCGCTGTTGCCTCCGCCCCCATTCGGCTCTGCAGCTGAGAGGTCTTCCCGGCAGAGCCCTCCCCAACAGCTCCCGCCGCCAGCGCAAAAAAGAAAAGAAAAAAAAATCCCCAAAAGAGGCAGGCACAAAGCGGGGGCACAAGGGGAGCTGCCCGGCAGAGGTTGCTTTTTTTCTTCTCGTGGGCAAGTGGAGGGGGGGAGAGAGAAGGGAGGAAGAGAGTGTGAGAGAGGAAGAAAGAGAGAGAGAAATGATAGAAAAAAGGGGAGAAAAAAAGAGAAATGAGAAAATGATTGAAGCAGAGTGACAGGAAAGAAAGAGAAAGAGAAGTGACTCTTGGTGATGACGTATGATGTCATCGGGTGGGAAAAACCGTGGTATAGCAAAAAAACCATGGAGTATTTTTTAATTAATATTTTGTGAAAAACCGTGTTGTAGCGTTTCGCACTAATCGAGACCGTGCTAATCGAGGGATCACTGTATAATGGAATTAATACTGTTGCTGTTGCTTATTGGTGTCATCACTGATCCTGTAATTTTCCTTTTTCTTATAACAGTTCTTCTTTCCAGGAAAACACTCTGCAGAACTATAGTTACTGCCTAAATGAAATGAATCAGACAGTGAAGATGCAAAAAGTGAAAAAGGAAGAGAAATGCAAAAAATATCATAGCTAAAATGAGCAGAAAGTACCGTATTTATAAAATGTATGGACAGATTTCAGTGGGCTGAATTAAATGTTTATTGTTTTTCTAAGTTCAGAAACTAACACATCTTCATACTGGCAAAGTTGAGAAAATTTGGGCTGGACTGTTGAAAAAGAAGGTAGTGAGTCACTTCTTTACTGTTACCAAGAAAGTGATGTGAACGAGATGTTGTCTTTTTTTAACATTGCTGATAAGGACTGTGAATTTTGTTGTATAATCAATTTCATTGTATACGTGATGTACAATGACATTAAAGGCTATTATTGAATGCATCTTTAATAGATATTTCAATGCACTGATTTGGTCCTGGTTTCCCCTAATTACATCTTGTCTAGGATTGTCCTGTACTTACTTCGTACCTCCTGTTCTCTTTTTATTTATTTAGTATTTGTTTGTATGCTAGTTTATTTGATGATGCTTCTTTAAGGAAGGAGTTATTTGGATGTGGAGAAATTTCTGTTTTACATTTTATGACTGGAGAAAATTCTCCACCAAAGCCCGGAAAAGCAATTCTTCCATTTCATAGAAAGGCCTCGTATCTTTAATAAGTGGAAGCATTTCATTCCAGAATTACCATGCCTAGTTACAGCAGCATTAGTCCAGTCATGCGTTTTTTCCCAAATTATGTCTTTCTCGTTGTCTTAATTTATAATGATAATGATTTAGTCCAGTGCCCAAATTTGGCATGTTCTCTATTGCAATAGAGAAGAGCCGGGGTGGCGCAGGAGGTAGAGTGCTTTACTGCAGGCCACTGAAGCTGACTATAGATCTGTAGGTCAGCGGTTCAAATCTCATCACCTGCTCAAGGTTGACTCAGCCTTCCATCCTTCTGAGGTGGGTAAAATGAGGACCCAGATTGTGGGGGCAATATGCTGCTATGTTAAAAAAAAAAAGTGCTATTGCTAACATGTTGTAAGCCGCCCTGAGTCTAAGGAGAAGGGTGGCATAAAAATCAAATCAAATAAATAAATAGCTAGGAAAATACTACTGTCAACTGTTAATATAACATGTTATCTTCTGTTCCACATCACCACATTCATGTTTCAGTTATCAAAAAGGTTCATGTGATATTGAAGAGCACAATGGATTTTTGTGGAATGATAGCACATCAGCTATCATCCATTTTTTAAAATGCACCATACAGTTCAGGATGAACAAACAAACCTTACCTACTGCAATGCTATTAATTTTCACTGTGTGTGAATTCTCTGTCCAAATCTAGACCAGCAAGATGGCTGAGGAATTGTGGGGACTGAAGTCCACCTGTCAGACTGCCCACATCCTAAACCTCTAAGTAGAAATGATCCTTGGCTCCATTTGTTGAGAAAGGTATAGTTTTATTAGAGGTCAAGTGTATTGCAACATTGCATAGCCAGAACTGAGCACCAAAATCCCTAAGCTCTACTTTCCCCCCTCCTTTCTGCATCACATCATTTTCTTCCTCACATCATTGCCCACCTCACTGTAACCCATCAATTCATGCAAAATGTTTTTGTAATGGTCACTCCGAGGGCAGCTTGGTATACAGCTCCCTACTTCTTCCAGCTGGACGACCTTGAGGCAGCATCTCAAGACAGTACAGTTTCTATTTTCGATTTCCCAAGCATTCTCCATAGTTCAGGACAGTCTGTCATCACACAACAGCAAAGCATAGAAAGTTTAAGGTGGCAGCTGATCACACTCATGTTAAAGTTGCCAAGGTTGAAAAATACAGTTCTAGAAATTCCCTTCATAATGGGATGTCTGCAAGTGGGTGAGGTCAAGGTTCATACATTTAAAGCCAATCCTTTTTTAACAAATGTGCAATTCATATAAAGTGGGTTGGGATTTACAGTATCATTTTTATTTATACTTTGACCTCTAGACCCAAAACTATGGTTGAAAAACTCCTCAAAGCTTATCCTGAAGTTTTGAACATCCATCCTTTGTAAACACCCCTGGAAACCTTATCTCCAAAGTACTGGCATGGAGTTCATCAACTTTTGAAATAATAATAATCACACTAACTGATTATAAGCAACAACATAACACAAACACCAAAATGCTTCACTGGAACACCTGTAAAAATTATCTTGTGTCCGTAATGAAAAACTGGTGGGATCACATAATTAAAAACATAGTCCAAAGTGAGCAGCTTAAAGTATTGTGGGATTTCCAAATGCAAACCGTTAAAGTCTTGGCTCATAACATGCCAGTTTTAACTGTGGTTGAAAAGAGTGCTGGCAATTGATGAGGCAATATCAGGGGGGAAATAGAACAGAAGATAAAGAATTGGAGAAGGTCAAAAAGTATTAAGATCTAAAAAAAATCAAAGTTGAAAGATTACAAACTGATTGCAGTGGTCCCAATAGTTTTCAATTCACTGGATGCCATGCCAAAAATATCTTGGTTAGAACTTAGAAAAGCTATGCACTCACAAAATTTCCATCTGTCAATTAAAACAGGAAATACTACTGCTTAGATCCACACATATGCTGCACCAATATATTACAACATCATAGTTCTTGAGAACTCAGAGCAAATGAAGCTAACCTCAGCTGACAAACTGAAGCTGTGATTTCATACTGCTACGAAAATTATTAATAGCATAACCCTCCAGATTTAACAACAGTTGAAAAGGACAAAAACTCTGGATAGTGGATACTGTAGTAACTGGACACAGCAGAAGAGAACTAAAGAAAACCAGAAAATACGAAGATCTGCAAACAGAAGTAGAATGATTGTGACAAAAGAAAGAATAGGTGCCATGGGAACAATCCCAAAATATATGGAGCACCACTTGAACACGATTGGCACTAGTAAAATCACCAACAGCCAACAGCAAAAAGCAGCTTTACTTGGAATAGCTTACATGCTGCAATGATAGCATCAAAAATTAACATTTGCCTATCCTAGGTCTTTGAGAAGGTCTAAACTTCTGGCTGTGCAACCAATCATAATAATGCTAATAGATATTTTTTAAAAAATTGTCCCACAACACTGCAGAAGGATAGATGAGGCAGTCTGCAAGCAGACTCAGTGTTCCATCCTATGTTAAATTGTGGCTGAGTAACTTCAAACCCCTACTTTCTGTTGGTTCTTTATCAAGGCCATTGGAGTTGGCCTTCTCCTGGTCCCGTCGACTAAGCAATGTCATTTGACGGGACCCAGGAGAAGAGCCTTCTCTGTGGCGGCCCCAACCCTCTGGAACTAGCTCCCCCCAGATATCAGTTGCCCCTACCCTCCTTGCCTTTCGCAAGCTCCTTAAAACCCACCTCTGTCATCATGGGGGAATTGAAATTTCCCTTCCCCCTAGGCTTATAGAATTCATACATGGTATGCTTGTATGTATGAGTGGTTCTTTAAATTGGGGTTTTTTAGATTGTTTTTAATATTAGATTTGTTTACATTGTCTTTTTATATTGTTGTTAGCCGCCCCGAGTTTTCGGAGAGGGGCGGCATACAAATCTAATAAATACCAATACCAAATACCAATTGTTCCTGAACAATAGGTGGTTGACAAAAAAACCCCTATCAATATTGGGGATAATCATATTAATTACTCTCAACCTAATTTAAAATTAAATAATCAATTTAGCTCCCACACTCCCATTTTGATTACTCCCTGATTTTGATCCTACCTATTCTATCAAGTATGATCTTGACAAGAAATTTATAGGCACTTGTAGACTGAGCCCCAATGTTCCCTTGATCTAATAAGAAGGATGAGTGTCTCCAATATTAGACGAGACCGTTGAAGAATAAAATGCAGATTAAGAAAATAGGATGGGAAGTGATTGTTTGTGCCCTTATCACAAGTAATTCAAAATAAGAGTCATCAATAGTTTCTTTCTGTCTTTTAAAATATTATTATTATTATTATTATTATTATTATTATTATTATTATTAATTGGATTTGTATGCCGCCCCTCTCCGCAGACTCGGGGCAGCTAACAACAGTGGTAAAACAACATGAACAATCCAATTAATAAAAACAACTAAAAAACCCTTATTATAAAAACCCCAAACATACCATGCATAACTTGTAATAGCCTAGGGGGAAAGGATAACTTAACTCCCCCATGCCTGGCAACAAAGGTGGGTCTTAAATAATTTGCGAAAGACAAGGAGGGTGGGGGCCATTCTAATCTCTGGGGGGAGTTGGTTCCAGAGGGCCGGGGCCACCACAGAGAAGGCTCTTCCCCCGGGGCTCACCAAACAACATTGTTTGGTCGATGGGACCCAGAGAAGGCCAACTCTGTGGGGCCTTATCGGCTGCTGGGATTCGTGCAGTAGAAGGCGGTTCCGGATGTATTCTGGCCCAATGCCATGTAGGGCTTTAAAGGTCATTACCAACACTTTGAATTGTGACCGGAAACTGATCAGCAGCCAGTGCAGGCCGCGGAGTGTTGCAGAAACGTGGGCGAATCTAGTTATATACATTAACTTTGTGCATATACTGTAACTCTGGGGACCCCAACCGAGAAGTGGGTTCCTACTGGTGTGGTCCAATGTACCACTCCAGTAGTGGCACACCAATGATGCAATTTTGGCCCACAGCTCCGGTGCCGTGCACGCTGCCATCTTTTTTTTTTCTAATTTTTGGGCATTTTTCAGCTCTCTGCACATGCAAAGAAAGAAAATCATCCCTCTGCACATGCATGGGGAAAAAATGCATGAGTGTGCACACGCAAAACATCATGACGTGCACCGGGAGAAGGAGGTAAGAGAAACCTGCCCCTCCCACAACCCCCAGGTCGCAGCTCAATATTGGGCCATAGCTTATTCACAATTGGTCCACATGAGTGGTGGGCTGGTGTGCAGGGGGGCGGTTATCCTCTATAAAGCCCTACTTGGCTTAGGGCCAGGCTATCTTCAGGACCGCCTCCTGCCGCATAGCTCCCAGCGTCAGCTGATGGGACCGCGGGGGGGGGCCTTCTCTGTGGCAGCTCCGACTCTCTGGAACCAGCTTCCCTGGAGATCTGTGTTGCCCCCATCTTACTAGCCTTCCAGAAAGCCCTGAACACCTGGCTTTGCCAGCAGGCTTGGGGTAGCCATTGACATACCATCTTGATCCAGCCACTAAGGATATGAATGTTTTTTTAAATGGGTTTTGGACTGTTTTATGTAGGTTTTGTATATGTTGTACTTCGCCCAGAGTCCTGAAGGAGTTGGGCGGCCTATAAGTATAACAAACAAACAAATAACATTTTGCTCCAATGGGGCTTCTGTACATGCAAACAAATCTCTTGGTCAAGGAGAAAACATAACATTAAACCAGAAACCTTTATTGCATAGAGATAGAACTCCTACCAAAGTAGAACAGGGCTATTTCACAGACTCCTCCTTCAAAGTCCTATACCTTTCTTCTATTCCTATATCTCTTCTTCTATTCTTTCATTGATATGTTCTATTACTTTATCTTCTTTTCTATTATTTCTTAGATATATTTTACTATGAGTATCTCCTCTATAACCTTCATCATGTATTTTATTATGTGTATATAGATATATACCCACTAAAACCCTCATTGTGTATTCGACAAAATAAATAAATAAAAATAAAATAAAAAGTATTTTTCAATATTGGGGTTGCTCTGGAACATCGCCTGAAAACATTTGACTCATAGCAAAGAAAAAAAATGGTCATTTTTCAAAAATCAAGTATAGTTTCTTCCGAGAAGAAAGGTTTTTCCTCAAGTTGACAGCAGAATCAGTTAGAAGCCAACAATAGAAAGTTGTGCAATCCTGACAGCTGCGGTTGCAGATGGATCCCTATCTAACCAAGTCACAAGTTTCATTTCCAGGGTCTAGAACGTAATATTTCTTCTGAAATTGAGATCTTTCCACATCAATTGCTACAGCTTCCTTAGCTTGAGCATCATGCTAAATGCTTACTTAGTAGTGGCAAAGAATATGAACAAAAATGAGAAAAATCCCAGGTCCTTGCATTTTTGACATTTATCTTGCATACCAAGATACTGAAAGCAAATTTCACTGGGACAAAAATGTACATCTTTTATTATTGAAGTCATTTCTTGGGAGAATTCTGCCTGGGGATTGTCTTCTGCTTGTATTTCACATTAAATGTCAAATAGCAGAAGTATTTTCCATTCAAAATCTAGACCGGAGCCCTTTGTTTTTCTGTTTTTCGTTCCGGACCCACCCATTTCCCCCCCCCATTTAAGTCCTACTAATTATTTCATCCTGTCTCACTGTGCATTTTGACCTTCTACCATAGCACAGAACTCAAAGTCACTTAGTTTGACAAAAATGGGGTCATGAGAATATACCCAGTTGGGTCAGGTATAACTATATAGCCAGGATTCCATCTCCTATATTGGCTAACCAGATTATTTGGGAGGTCCACCACTAGGGAAATCAAGACAACCGTCTTCCACATGGTTGATCCCATCCACTTAGTATTCAGTGGCAGACTGCCTCCATGCCTGGGGCTAGCATCAAGGCACCTGGTGAGTATAGGTAGTCATGATAGAATTGTCCTCTGGGAATTTTTCTACATTCTTTTTGAAGCCAACACCACATGTAGCGGAACTAAATCTACCAGACATGGTTTTTGACCCTGGGAATCTTGTTCCAAGTTAAGTGGCAGACTGCTTTGGCTTTTGAAAATAAAACAAAATATTATGATGACCATCACAATGTTTTCTTTTGTTTTCAAAAGGC
The DNA here is from genome assembly GCF_031021105.1 of Erythrolamprus reginae. NCBI lineage: Eukaryota > Metazoa > Chordata > Lepidosauria > Squamata > Dipsadidae > Erythrolamprus > Erythrolamprus reginae. Next base: position 245,236,675 of record NC_091951.1, on the reverse strand, counting down.
AAAAGCAGTCCATCACGTAACTTGGAATAAGGATCAAAAACCACGTCTAGTAGATTTTTAAAGTCACTGCATTTAAGACAGAATCAATTAACTCTAGTGAATAGGTCTGGGTATACATACAAAGAGAAAGGGTAACATTCAGAAATGCATGAATATATATGTTGTTATTGGCATCTGCTGATTGCTGCAAACTCTGATCTAAGATTGGAAGTTGCATTACACATGTATGGTACTCCACTGTATTTCTTCCAAACCATATAGATCCAAAAGAGATAAGGGAATGCCTTTAATGGTGGGATTCAAATTTTTTTACTACCGTTTCTGTAGGTGTGATTTGGTGGGCGTAGCGTGGCTTGCTGGGCATGGCAGGGGAAAGATACTGTATTGTAAAATCTTCATTCCCACCCCATTCCAGGGGAAGGATACTGTAAAATTCCCATTTCTTCTGGATAGATGGGGGGGGGGCAGTCAGAGATGGTATTTACAGGTTCTCCAGAACTGGTCAGAACTTGCTGAATCTCACCTCTGAATATCTTGTGTGCTTCACAGCACCCGAAAGGGATATCTAGAGTTTATAATTTCATGTGTCTTCAGACAGAATAGCAGGTGATTCATCTGAATACAGTTTAATCGGTTGGGAATAGATACGTTTTCTAACCTTATAACATACAGTATATAAATCAGCATTAGGTTTATGGAACATCTGTCAAAGATATTTTTTTTTTGTATAATACATGGGATGGTAAAGTTCTCCCAGAATTATGTATGTGCTATTGCTATCTATTTGATTATCTTATATCATTCCATGTAGAGATCTGAATTCCAGGTTCTTTTCATCCATTTCAGGATTAAAATGATACATTAAGTCACTGTTAAGCTGAGCAAACCTATTTATACTGACAGCTATTAACACTACTGTAGTCTTTAACAAAACTGTCTCTCAAATGGGATAAAAGCAATTAAAACATTTAGTCTTTCTCCTAGTGACAGCAGTATTAATTCTCTATAGTATTCCGATGGAGGTTTAAAAAACAAATACATTTCTGACATGCTAAGTGTGCTATATTTCTGATTATGAGGAACACTTGAATTTAACTTAATCAGGGGTTGGCAATCTTAAACATACAAAGAGCTATTTGGACCCATTTCCCACAGAAAAGAAAACACCGGGAGCCACAAAACCCTTCATGTGCCTGAGTCTTTCCTGAGCAGCCATAGAACTATAGCATATATAGTTGAATTAAATGTTCTGTTTTCTTCTGAAACTTTTCTTTACTTGGATTTATCCATGGTTGGCCCACCAGGGGTCGAAAGCTCAATAAATTGTGTGCCGGGGGCATCACACATTGGCGATTGTGACACATATTTTGAGTGACGGAGCAGCAGGAGAGGTATGAAAGAGCCACATGCAGCTCCAGAGCCATGGGTTGCTGACTCCTGATCTACATCATGGTTAGTGTGCCAGGTTTATTTTATGGTGAAAAAATAATCCTCTATAATTCCTTGTAGCTCTGATGTTAGTTACAATTTCAATAGGTTATTATTTTAATACTTTTTATCTGCTCTTATCCAATTTTATATCATTTTATGATGCTATCATTATTCTCTATTTAAATCTGAATGTTATCAACTGTCTTTGATATTTTGTTTACGGCATGCTGAGTAAAAATAAAGACAATAAATACATAATAAAGCAGAAAGTGATGGAACCAATAATATATATATTATATATACAAGGCAAAGGTTGCAAGTTCAAGTCCCAGTGAGGGTATGGCTAGCTGATGAGGCCAAAATAAGGCCGAAATAGATCTATCCTAGTCTCCCTTAATTTTCAATTGTAAATTATTTCAGAAATATTCCATTATAAAACAATCAGATTGTAGAGTGATTCAAACATTTGATACAACAGAATGCAGAGTTCAGTTCAGCAAACTTTAAATAAATTTACTTTAAAATTAATTTATAATAACCAGTGTGCTGCTCTTATTGAATACAGTAATACAGTTGTCAGTCCTTTTCCAAATTAAACAAGCAGAAACCTATTTGAAACATTTCAGTTTCTAGACAGTTTTAAAAATCTGAAGGAAAAAAGTCAACTTAAGTTATAAAAGAAAAAGTTTAAACAGGCTTGGAGTAAGTTTTCTGTGCAGAATCAAAACATAATTTACTATAATATAATAGAGTTTATCCTTTTAATTTCAGCATCTTCCACTACAAGTCCTTATTTCTGGCAAAAATATCCAATTTCATTATCAAGTGTAACTTCAGGGCACTTAGGTTTTCAGAAATATTGGAAAAATACTGCTAGATAGCAGAAACTCTTGATTGCAAAAGTTCATAGCTTAAATGCTTTCATAATCGTCCAGGAACAAAGCTTGCAAGAAGAAAAAAGAACCCCAAAAAAAGCAGCTTCAAAACTATTTTTAAAAAAATGTCCGGAAATGCTAGTTGGGTTAGCGCTGACCCAAACTGAAGACAATAAGCTTGGTGTAATTGGAAGTGCTGACGGATGATAAATTTAGGTGTGTTATATCATACAAGATTTATGTACCATGTAACAAAAGGGGAACCAATGCATTCAAAAAGCCTTCCTTTCACAAGATCAAGATGTGTGCTTTTAAAAGCTAGAAACAAAGAACAGTGATTTAGATGACTGAGGTCATTTCCAGTTATGAAAATGAAGCAGTTGGTAAAAGAAGCAAAATGAGAAAAGGGAAAAAAATTATAATATCACGAACACTCTTATATATGTAGCCACTTGAGATTTTCAGGATAAAATAAAACAAAAGGGTTTTCATTTTTCTAACAATATTTTCAGTTGCAATTGTTAAAATTCCATTTCTAAAATTGCTTTTGAGTTAAATTAATTTGTATAACCGAAAGCAGTAAATTTTCCTGCAGATATTAACTATAAATTAGAGATGATTCCAACTTCTTCAAGATACTCAATAAAGATAAATGTGAGCATATAATAAAGAAGTTGAGTGGGTATATTTTAAAAACATATATTTTTTATTTCTTCCAGTCAGCTCAAGGTCCATTTAGGTGTGTGGAATCTGGGAACCATCTGACAAATTGGATTGTAGGAGAGAATATTTATTGCTGGGGGCTCTTGGTGCTCTCAAAGCTTGGTTGTTTTCTTGCAGACATTTCATTACCAAACTAGATCAGTGATTCCCAACCTTGGCAACTTGAAGATATTTGGACTTCAACTCCCAGAATTCCCTAGCCAGCATTCGTCCAAATATCTTCAAGTTGCCAAGGTTGGGAAACACTGAACTAGATAACATAATCAGTGCATGTTCAAATTCCAATAATAATAATAATAATAATAATAATAATAATAATAATAATAATGATGATGTAATAATACTGCAAGAATAATACTGTAATAATAATAATAATAATAATTATTATTATTATTATTATTATTTATTAGATTTGTATGCCGCCCCTCTCCATGGACTCGGAGCGGCAAATTGGAATGTATCACTATTGTTCCTTAATATTTACTCTTCTTCGTGTGACTGGTCAGAATTAGGGACCACAACAAATGAAACATTCCTTATTCAAGCCAATCTGTCATCTCCACGTGACATCATATCAAATGACTCAGGAAGATCCTCCTTTCATTATGGACATATGATGCCCCCATTATACACAATCTGCCACGGCTATCTATTAATATGTGATTATTCCATGAATCTTATTTTTGCTTTTTGGGGGTTTTTTAATGGAAGGCTCTATTTGTTTAACAGTAGCCACAGGCAACAGCATTCTATTTATGGCTAAATTCCATCCTGTGAGCTGACATGTTGGAGAAAAATTAAATGCCACACTGCTACATTTCATTTCCATAGGATCAGGGGGGAAATTTGACTCTCTTCCCAAAATAACTCTCTTGGATAGTGCCAGAAAATTTATTGGATGCATTCATATTATGTATACAAAATGGGATTATTTTGTGGCAAACCTTCATAGAAATATACACTGAATTTCATGATACGTTTTCTTGCTCATTATGGAGACGTGGTTAAGCTACTCAGCCGCCCAAAATGGAGAGACCATACTCAGCCGTGGAAGTTCAGTGGGTGTTTGAGTAGTTCACTTCTCCTGACCAATGCCCAGTTATCTTATAGGGATATTGTGAAAATAACATTGGGGGAAGGGGTACTGATGAACGTTCCTCTAAACCTTTTTTTGACCATGCCCCACCTAAGCATCTCTAAAATCCTGATCTCCCCCTCCCCCCGTGACATATAATTCTTACTATTCAAAAATTGAGCTCCTACTCATGCAGAGGAAGCCTAAAAGGCCACTAACTTGGTTTAAACAAGGTTCCAATTGCCCCCATTAACAAATACCCCCCCCCATGGGGCATGGGGGCCACATTGGGAACTACTGCTCTAAACCTCTTGAAAGAAACACAGGGTTTACATTTAATACATTACGTCAGTTCTGGGTTTGTATGTTTTGATTCCACCAACACAAATGGTAATTTGGAACACAACCTATGTATAATTCTAGATTATACAGAATAGGTATTATTCTAGGTCAGTGATGTCAAACTTTTTTTGCTCATGTATGTTGCCCACAACCATAGGGCAATGCCCCCCCCCATGCATACATGAACAACCCCCCTGCGCTGCCCCCCTATACATACATGCATGTTGGGGTCACTGAAGCCTCCAGAGCCTGCAGATAGCGAAAAATGGATTCCAGACGATTTTCAGCCTTCCAGAGGGTGAAGGGGAGGTTGTTTTCAGCAAAGCCTGCTGAAGCCTGAGTAGAATGAAAGACAGCCCAATAGCCCAATTGGAAGTTTGTTTCCAGTAAGACATTAGATCCAGTTTTTCACCCTCCATAGGCTCCAGAGGCTTTCCTGAAGCCTGGGGAAGGTGAAAACCACCCCAACCTCTGGAAGGCCAAAAATCAACAGGCCAGCACACACATGCACACTAGGGCTGACATAGGGCAACACCTCGCATGCCCTCAAATATGCATGTCATAGTTTCGCCAGCACAGTTCTAGGTAATACAAACGTATGATCCCAACTGAGCTCAAAATTTACATTGCTAACCAAGGCAGTTTTTTAAGTGAGGTATGCCCCATTTTAGAACCTTCTTTGCCATGGTTGTTAAGTGAATCATGTGATGTTAAGCAAATGTGGCTTTCTCCCATTGACTCTGCTTGTCAGAAATTGACCACATGTCATAAATATATGCCAGCTGCCACGTGACCATGGGGATGCCACAATCTTTGTTAAGTGTGAAAACTGGGCATAAGTCGCTTTTTCAAATGCTGCTATATCAAACAGTCACTAAGTGAATGGTACTAGGGAAGTGATGGCAAACCTAGGGCCCAGGTGCCACAGTTGGCACGCAGAGCCATATCTGCTGGCACACAAGCCATTGTCCTAGCTGAGCTCCAACATGCATGTGTGTGCCGGCCATCTGATTTTTGGCTCGCACAGAGGCACTGGGAGGGCATTTGTGGCTTCCAGAGACCCTCCAGGGGGATGGGGGAGGGCATTTTTACCCTACCCTGGCTCCAGGGAAGGCTTTGGAGCCTAGGAAGGGCAAAACACCAGCCTACGGGACCCACCAAAAGTTGGGAAACAGGCTGTTTTCAGCCTCCAGAGGGCCTCCAGGGGGATGGGAGAAGCTGTTTTCGCCCTCCCAAGGCACTGAATTATAGGTGTGGGCACTCGCACACGCCCTATAGCATGCCCGCATGCTCTTTCGGCACCCGAGGGAAAAAAGGTTCGCCATCACTGTACTAGGGGGTCAGCATCAGTAATCTGCTGGACAATACTACTTGGTCTGTTGTGTGGATGTTGGATGGTTCAGGTGGGAAATTGTGGCAAGTTGAGCATGTCCTTTCAAATTGTTATGTATGTTAAGGTTGGTCTTTGACATCATACGAATTTTGTTGCATGGGTATACTATGTATATACATACAATGACAATAAAGTATTTATTATTATAATTCTAGGACTACCTGTACATGTTGCATTCTTGGATTAGAACAGACTACCATGCTGCTAAATAAAAATTTAATATTATCCTGCCTGTATAACTGTCCTAAACCGACTTTTATACAAACAAGCCCACACACCACGTCCTTCAGAGTCCATGATCAGAAAGCCAAGCTCTGTAGTTAATCATGCCAGATAGTTGGCAAATGCCTACTCGTTTTCCTATCAACCGTTCTCAGTCTGGAGCAGCATTTTTTCCGGCCTCAACACTTTTTAAGATGCATGGATTTCACTTTTAAAAATTCCACAGCCAGCACAATGACTAGAGAATTCTGGGAGTTGAAGTCCACACACATTAAAGAGGATGAGAAACACTGGTCCACAGTATAATAATAAACAATGCCCTTTCTTGCCCAACCACAGCATTTGTAACTAGAAAAGTCACTGAGAACTGAGCCAGGCAATGACTCTGATAAAGAGGTGAGAATTCTGGGAGTTGAAGTCCACAAGTCAAAGAAGAGCCATTATTCCCCACCTCTGTAGTAAATGATCAGGCCAGCTGAAATCCTTGAAGAGGAAAACTGCAGTTTTTGTCTGTTGCTCAACCAGGACTTTGAGTGCGTCTATAAAAATGAATTTTGCAAGGTGAACCAGTCATTTGACCCAGGCGCATAAAAATGCAAAGGCTGGTCCATTTTTGTTGTCAACTGAACCATTTTTTATTGAGGAATCCTATTTTGTTAGGAAACATGGATCGGAAGTAGGATTCTGTTTACATAATAAAAATACTAGAAAAAGGAAAAGTGAATTTTCTGTCACTGTATGATGGGGCTTAAGATATTATAGGTCAAGGTGTGCTTTGATAAACATTACTTACAACTAACTTTTGGGGTTTTGGGGTGACAAATTAGGTGGATGTTAGATACATCCTCTTTTAATGTGTGTGTGCGCATACGCACACAGGCACACCCTTGAGTCAGTGTAAACTCTTAACAACTACCTGGTTTATTCCCTGCAGTTTGTATTGGAAAGATAAATAAATCTTAAATGGTTTGCAACTGCCTGCTTCCTAGGGCTGAGATGGAGGGACTTGCCCAAGATTACCCAATTGGCTTTGTGTCTAGGGTGGGATTACAACTCACAATTTCCCAGTTCCTAGCCTGACTCTATATGTCCCTACAAGCCTATTAAACACATATTTATGCTATTAATAAGACAAAACATAGATATACAACCATATAATCTAAAACAAGCTACTGCAGACGCTTTAATAAAACCTGGTTCATGGACAATTCATGAGCACCTATCAAGAGCCGTGGTGGTGCAATGGTTAGAATGCAGTATTGCAAGCTAACTCTGCTGACTGCCAGTAGTTCGATCCTGACTGACTCAAGGTTGACTCAGCCTTCCAAGGTTGGTAAAAAAACAAGGACCCAGATTGCTGTCACTGTAAACTGCTTAGAGAGGGCCGTGAAGTAGTATATAAGTCTAAGTACTATTATGATCACTCTACAATACTTGAACTAAGGAAACCCATTTTCAAATAACCCTAATCTACCCTGTTTTTATACTATATGCTATTATTCTTCAGCACAAAAACTTTGGTTGAGAGCATGAAGCAAAGCCAAAACTAACTTTGGGATTAAAAGATAGACGGGACCCTACTCTGGGTCCCATTCACTAAACAATGTTGTTTGGTGGGGCCACGTGGGAGGGCCTTATCTGTGGCGACTCTGAGTCTCTGGAACCTTCCTAGGCTTCAGGAAAGTTGTGAAGATCTGGCTTTGCTGGCAGGCCTGGGGCCGTTGAGCAACATCATCCAGCTCTGGCCAAGAAAAATGAATGGTTTTATATTTATGGGTTTTACTGTTTCAGATTGTTTTAAATTTGCCATAAGCCGCCCAGACCCCAGGAGCTGAGCAGCTTAGAAATCTAACAAACAAACAAACAAACAAACAAACAAACAAAACAAAACAAAAAGCTTTGTTTCTATTCCTTTAAACCATTTCAATTAGGATTTGTTTCTGAATATACCCAAACCTCAGCTGGCCTGCTTTTTTATTTTATTTATTTATTTATTTGACTTCTATGTCACCCTTCTCCTGAGACTCAGGGCAGCATAGAAATCTACTTTTACTATAGTCTTGCTTGAAATTATTTTTTAAAAAAAGAAACTTTAAAAAGTTCTACCTAAAAATAAAACGAAGGAACAAAATAGTTCTACAATATTGCAAGAGGGTGCTGTACTACCAGCGTGCCCAGGTAAAACCTGAATTGTGAATTATACGGGGGACTATTTGCAAACAATACCAAGCACTGTCTTGAGTAGAGTTAACTCTAGTAACGGATTAATATCGTACTAGCGGGGGCGCACACCCGTATTAAATCCCATCTTTCCACAGTTGTTTACCCAAAATAATAATTATAATAAAAGCGCCTGGCCAGTCGCGTTTTTCAGAAAGATCTGGACTTCTCCGCGCAAGCAAAGAGCCCTTCCTTTCTGCCAGGGCAGCTCAGAGCAGCTCGGCTTTTAAGGGCTTCTAATTCTGGACGAGCGTCTGACATCACCCCGTTTCTTGTCTGCTGATGTTTCGTACAAGCCTCGCGTTTCCTTCGCCTTTTCCAAGCCTTCAATTACCGCGGACAGATTGTGTTTATGAAGGGGCCCCTCCTCCCTCCCCCCTCCCACCAAAGGGTGGGTTTTCTGGGCTTTCATCCTTAAAGCAAGGCAGCCTTCCCTTAAGATTCCTCCAACGCCGAAAGGGTTAAGCCGGACCAGGCTATTGGACAAGGATTTTAGAAAGGGTGGAAAGCGCATAAATTAAAAGGGCCGGAGAAAACTCCCCTTCTCTCCTCTTCTCTCCCCTCCTCCCCGCGCTTTTCATTGACTTCAGTGCCATGTGATCCAGCCCGCCTGGCCTTTTTCCATTTCCCCTCAGACTAAAAGGGAAATATTGTGTAGGTCTCTCGGCTGTTGGTGGGCCGGTCTTTCGGCACGTTACGTAGGCAGGATAAAAATAACCAGCATATTTAAGAGCGGCGGTGGAATCCCAAACCGCTTCAGTTTACGCTTGGTCAGTCTCTAGCGCGCAGCGGCTCCGGCGAACGAGGGCGCGCGCTCTTTGCACGCGCACGCGGACACACGTAAACACGCGCGCGCGCACACACACGGGGCTGTGATGCAACTTCGCGCGCGAGCCATCGGACATGTTTGGCAGGCTGGCCCGATTTCATCAGCCCCCGGGAAGGACCTCAAGAATATCGTTTCCAACCTTTTCCTAAGAACACGCCAGGGCTTTTTCAAATTTATGCGGAGGAGATCTTGCAAGAAGATCTCGCTCGGAGAAAAGGCTTCCATAAAAGCCCCTTGGACTCTGTTTCTCCTCCAAAGGCAGCTCCCAGTAGTCGGGTTTTTTTGGGGGGCAGGGGGGTTGGCATTTTCAAAGTTTTCAAATTCAGAATAGAGCTGCAAGGGACCTTTAGAGGTCTAGTCCAACTCCCACTCCCTGTTTAACAGAGTTGGAATGGACCTTACAGGCCATCTAGTCCAACACCCAGCCCATGAGCAGGAGATCTATACCATTCCGGACAAGTGGCCATCCACTCTCTTCTTAAAAGTCTCCAGTAATGGAGCTACCCACAACTTTGGATGGCAAGCTGTTTCACACTGGTTAATTGCTCTCACTGTTAGGATGTTTCTCCGCCCTGAGTATTCGGAGAGGGGCAGCATACAAATCTAATAAATTATTATTATTATTATTATTATCCTTAATTCCACATTGCTTCTCTTCCTTAATTAGTTTTCATCCACTGTTTCTTGTCCTGCCTTCATGGGCTTTGGAAAATAAATTGCCCTTCTCCTCTTTAATAAACAACCTCAATTTTCTCTGTCAAATCACATTTGGTACAGGGGGTGCGTGGGAGATCAGCATCAAAAAAAGGGGGGGAGTTAAGGTGTTAAAAGTGATCCCCAAAGTCAAAAAGATATAGTGGGGAAAAAAAGGAGTTTCTGTTCTCAATGAAAGTTGAAGCTGGTTGAAAATAATCTTTTGGAAGGGAATAAAAATGGGGTGGGGAAGAATGGGGATTGGTGATAACACTGCTGGAATGTTGGCAGGATTTGCTTTTAAATGGTTAATTGATTATTTTATTTTAATAGGTAGTAGTATGGGCGGCCTAGGAATGAAAGATTGGTACCATTTTAAAAATACAAAGGTGCCTGCTGAGCCATGGATAATTTTGTGATGCCATTGTTTGCAGAAGTTTCTTTTCTAGGCCACCCACAATAACCCACCTCACATTTTATAGCTACTGGTAAACAGTGGGGAATTTCTCTCCTTCCCTCTTCACTGCCACTTACATCTCACCCATGTTCATTAAATGACAATTATACAGAGCAGTAAATGGATCAGTGAATTCACATTTGCATTTGGTTTATTGAAAGTGTGACTTATAGATAGGTGCCCATGGACAAATACACACCACCTTGTTCTTAAAGTGAATATATTTGCTGACAAAGAAAGAGTTGTCATCTTTGTCTTTGAAGCTGGATTTTCCCTTTAAAAGTCAAGCTGCTTAAATGAACAGACAACAAGAATGAATTCCCATTTAAAATAGCAACCTCAAGTTCCCTTTAATGTGGCTATTGTTCATGAACCAAAGGCTAAGCCCAGTTGTTTCCCTCCCTTCAAAACTTGGATAGGTGAATTTAATTCCCAGAGTTCTGGCTGAGGAATTCTGGGAATTGAAGTCTACACATCCTAAAGTTGCCAAGTGTAAAAACTGCCTAAAATCATGCTTTGAATTACTTCACATAATAGCTGCCATGGGAGTACTTTCTTTTTATAATTACAAAATACCAACTTATCGCAAAACACTCAAAAGACTGCTTCCTCCCAGCAAGTTTTTCTACCTCTATATCAGGGGTGTAAAACTTGTGGGCCACAGTCTGGATGCATCACGCAGTGGCCAAGCCCACCCCTGGTTTAGCAAAGGGGGGGAAAGTTGTGATGCATCAAATGACAAGGTGTCTTCATGAGTTTGACACCCCTGCTCTACATCTTTCTATCTACAGAGATAGGACAGTTCTGAATAGCAGCCAAGTTAAATCGCCTAAAAGCCATAGTTATTGATGTCTTCAAAGATGGTTCCAGAACTTGATACGTGCGTGCCTGCCACACCATCATTATCGTAAGTGTAGATTTGAAGCAGTCTTTAAAAAATATATGTAGGCGTGGAATAAAGCCTGGCCAATGCCAAGTAAGGTGACTGTAAACACTGATATGACTTAGCTTGCCATCTGGATCAGCAAAATGCTCATAGTAAAGAATTCTCAAGTTGCAGTTTGGAAGGGTTCTTCTTCCAAAGTTTGTCAAGCTGTTAGCACAATTCCACATGCACGTATATCTATTATGGAACTTGTCTCCTAGGGACGAAATCCAAAGATGAGTAATCATAGATAAATAATGTTAAGTCATAGATCAGCATCAGATAACATAAAACTGGAGAATTAACTGCAAGTAAGCATATTAATCTGGAACACAAAAGATTAAAAAAAAATAACTTGGAGCATTACTACAACAAAATGCAGCTGCGAGAGCAGTCATGGGCTTACCTAGGTATGCCCATGTTTCATCATCACTCCGCAGTCTGCATTGGCTGCCGATCAGTTTCCGGTCACAATTCAAAGTGTTGGTTATGACCTTTAAAGCCCTTCATGGCATTGGACCAGAATATCTCCGAGACCGCCTCCTGCCGCACGAATCCCAGCGACCGATTAGGTCCCACAGAGTGGGCCTTCTCCGGGTCCCGTCAACTAAACAATGTCGGTTGGCGGGCCTTAGGGGAAGAGCCTTCTCTGTGGCGGCACCGGCCCTCTGGAACCAACTCCCCCCGGAGATTAGAACTGCCCCTACTCTTCCTCCCTTCCGTAAACTCCTTAAAACCCACCTTTGCCGTCAGGCATGGGGGAACTGAAACATCTCCCCCGGGCATGTTTAATTTATGCATGGTATGTCTGGGTGTGCGTCTGTTAGCATATGGGTTTTTTTAAATATTTAAATATTTTTAAATTTGTCTGTTCACTTATGATTTGTTTCTACATGTTGTGAGCCGCCCCGAGTCTTCGGAGAGGGGCGGCATACAAATCTAAGTAATAAATAAAAAATAAATAAATAAAATGTCTGACATTATTAAAAATCAATAAAGCCATACCTGAGAAAAGGTGCAAGATAAAAACATCGATGCAGGCACTGCAAATATTAATCAAAGTGTAGATTAAAACTAAAATAAGCTACAGATGAAAAGAAGCTACCAGTATGTATAGCTGTAATTTATAGCTATAAATTACAGAATACTAGCTCGGCATTAAATCTCTGAACATTTTAATACATTAGAATCATATTATTAAGATTCAGATTGTAACAGTGGTTATATATAGTAGTAAAGAATGATCACAATGAAAATTAAAATCTAGTATGATTGTAGTCTTCCTGTGATCTGTTCTTGGTAGTGACCAGTGACCAGTTTAAAGTGAGTTTTGTATACTGCAGTGCTAAATAATATATTAGGAAAGGATCATAATCTGAGAGTAATGAAAATAGTTCTGAGTTCTATAACCAGTAAATTTTTGAAGTGACTGAGAGATAAACAGCTTTTTGAATGTGCTATTAGAATGAATATTGAGAGAAAGAATATTCAATAAATTCAAACTCAAATACTAAGCAATGTTGCCTGGTGGGACCCAGGGGAAGAGCCTTCTCTGTGGTGGCCCCGGCCCTCTGGAACCAACTCCCCCCAGAGATTAGAACTGCCCCCACCCTTCTTGCCTGTCGTAAACAACTTAAAACCCACCTCTGCCGCCAGGCATGGGGGAATTGAGATCCTCTTTCCCCCTAGGCCTTTACAATTCTATGCATGGTATGTATGTATGTATGTTTGGTTTTTATATTAATAGATTTTTAATCATTTCTTATACCAAATTACTATTGTACACTGTTTTATTGTCGCTGTTAGCCGCCCCGAGTCTCCGGAGAGGGGCGGCATACAAATCCAATAAATAAATAAATAAATAAATAGAAGTGAAGTGGGGTGAGAACGGATTTTTCATGCTTACAATAGGTTGAGGGCTGGAGAATGTACAACAGCCCAAAAAAATGTATTTCACAGATCTGCAGAAAAATTGCCTCAAGTTGAAAGGATTACAATAAAAGGGAGCTGTAAAACCCAGAGAGTGGGAATCAGAGCGATGAACTTGGTGAACCAAGATAGGCTTGTGGAATGGTCTGATTGTAGGTAAACGGCAGACAGTAACCTGATCAGAACTGGGAGAAGAGTTACAGTTCAAGGTGTAAACTAGTTCTGAGTAAGAAGGCAATATGACATCAATAGATTAGACCATACTGATACAGGGCAAAGTTGTTCCCTTTAGCACACATAGTACCCAATACATACCTTTGGTTTTCCTGGGTTTAAAAAATAATTTAAGAAAATGGCCCCGTAGAAAGGAAATTACAAGGACACAGAAGCTATTGTGTAAGAAGGACCAGCTAACCAGGGAAAGCTGTCCACATTCAACAACTTCTCTTCCTAAGTAGTATCATTGACAGGGAGACTCAGAGCAACGTTGGAAAAATAAAATTGTTCATGACAGATGTATGTGGTACTAGAAAATATTTTAAATAGACAGACAGGCCACAAAACAATTAGAACACTGTAGCTAACATGTTATGATTGCTGTGGTGCTGTGCTTTTTTCAATGGATGGGCTAGGATTTACACCTTCTCTTGGAAAAAAACTATTTCAGTTTTTCCTGGAGATCCACATATCAACAAAATGCAGAGCTCTCTTATCAGAGGCACCAGCCAGAATAGTAGAGGATCTAGGGAGAAGCTAACATAGTCAATTTCCCCCTCACCACAGAAAGAGAGAAAGAAAGTGAATTCAGCATGTACCTTAGGACCCATTAAAAGGTTTAAAGCTCAGAACCCATGAAGATGGGTGAAAGAAGAGTACTTTCCAACAGGAAAACTCCAGATGCCCAGAATTTTCAGCTGAAAACAAACCAAGGTTCTTCTTGCACACATCTAAGCTGGAAGTAAATCAGCTCAGCTCCCCAAAATAGAGAACGCCAAGGGGGTGACCAAAGTGCTGAGCCAATCTGAGACCTCATATAGAAATAGAAAGGTTTTTGTACCCATGACTAATGTTCTGAGTTGCTTCCCGAAGAAACATGATGTGATTAGATGATCGTGACAAGTTGTTTGATAGAGACTCGAATCAGTTCCTTCCTAGTTCAGTATTAATTACCCATAATTTCTGGCCAAGGACAAAGGACAATGGAAAGGAAAATAATTTGAATAGCTTAGTCATTCATTTCTCTCATAACTGCAGAAGTCAGTTCTCTTGATTTTTTTAAAAAAATGGTGATATGTTATGATTATATTCATACTGCTCATTTGCTTGTTCTGAACCAGGTTTCATTGGGGCTCCTTTAAATGGGGCGTCAGACCCAACAATTCCAATCTCAGTTTTTCACAAGCATTTTGTTTGCTTTGATGAAAATCAGCTGTTTCCTAGAGAAACAACTGGTTCGGGTCCTGTGCCATCAGGATCATTGTACAAAACTGGAAATGTTTCCATAGTTGAATTTAAATGTTTGCTTGAAGTGAACAACATGCAATGTTATAAACAACTTCCTATCCAAAAATGCTTCATTAGATTTTGAGTAATTTCTCTACGGCATATTATATGATAATTCAACAGGGCATTCCTTGGCTACCTAAAAGAATTGCTTTTATTTGTTGGGGGCTACAAAAATCTATGCTGTGATTTTTGGCCTGTAATATTCTCCAGGAAATGGAACTGTGTAGAAAATATGCTTGCTGTGGCTCCTTGTTCTCAAATGCTCACAGACAGGAAGGACACCATTTTCAAGCAAAAAGCATGTGGCAAATGTACTTCCCTGAAAACATTCTGGCAGCTTTGCACTGGATTCAACCCAGCGTTTTTATTAAAACAGCCTCATAAGCTGCAGCAGTGCTCAAAAACAATACAATAACTGATCAAATGTTAATGACTTCAGCGTGTTTCCAATGAAAGAATCTCATCCCCTTTCTATCAGAATCAGGAACAACAGAAAAACAAAGAGTTGAGTATTTTCAGCTGCTGCTGCTGCTGGAAAAATTAAAAAATTGAATAAATCTTGCTATGCAGTTTGAACGAAGTTTCACACATTTTAATTCAGCCCATATTATGCTTCCATTAGCTAGCAAGAGGGCAAAGAATACTATCCCTGAAAAACTTACAAGATTTTCTGCATTTTTTCCCCCTCTCTTAAATATGTCTCAGAGAAATACTCGGGTCTTACCTTCCCCTACCGGATTGGTTCGGGAGGTGGGCGGGCACGGGGGTAGGGGCGGTGGTGGGTGCGCGCACTTCTGCATGAGAATTTGCTTTTGTGCATGCGTGGAAGCAAAGAAATAGGTGAAAATTGCCAAAGTCTCACACAAGGACATCCGCACACAGGCGATTTCGGTGATTTCTTTGCTTCAGCGCATGTGTAAAAGTGAAGAAAGCCCCCAAATCACTGAAAATCGCCAAGCAAATTGTTGTGCGGGGGCGCGCGGGGACACGGCGAGGGCACGTAGATGTGCATGCATCACCATTTCTGTTAACTGATCGCCGATCCCAGGCCTACCTGTGTTTCTTGAAATATTTCTGAAATATTTCTTCACCCAGAGGGTCGTTGGTTTATGGAATTCACTTGCAGAAGAGGTTGTGACAGCTGTCAGCCTTGGTAGCTTCAAGGCAGGATTAGACAGATTCATGGATGCCAAGTGTATCGGTGGTTATTGAAACAGATGTCCATGTGTCGCTTCTATGATGGTTGAGGCAGGCCGGATTCCCTTGAGTACCATTTGTTGGGGGTTGAGGGAAAGGGAGGGTTTTGCCTTCTCTTTCTACTTAAGATCCCCATGTACAATTGTGTGACACACTGTGTGACACAGAATGCTGGACTCGATGGGCTTTGGCCTGATTCAGCATGGCTCTTCTTATGTTCTTATGTTCTACCGGGGGCAGCCCAATACTGACTGAGGTAGAAATTGAGATACGTGTATGGAATTCTGTGATCCTGAAATGGACCAAGGGCAGGGGTGAAATTCAGCAGGTTCTGAAGAACCGGTAGCGGAAATTTTGAGTAGTTCGGAGAACTGGCAAATACCACCTCTGGCTGGCCCCAGGAGTGGGGAAGGAATGGGGATTTTGCAGTATCCTTCCCCTGCCACGCCCCCTCAAACCACGCCCACAGAATGGGTAGGGAAAACGTTTGAATTTCACCCCTGAACAAGGGATTTGGTTTTGTGCGTGCATCCCAAGCAGGCAGCCACCTAATAATAGGAGGTTCTGGCTTTCTGGGTGGGGGAGGCTACATTATATCTAAATTATGCAAGCTGTTTCACAATTAAACCAAGTGAATATGCAATGCACAAATTATTGAGAACTGTAGAGTTGCCTCCTTAGAATACAGGAACCATCCAGTACAATTGCAAATCAAAAGTCTTCCACAGACAGCAATGAACTACATTTATTCTCTTAAAATAAAATAAACCTATTACTACCGATACATAACTCAAATAGAAATATCCATAGAAAGAAAGTTCCATTTTGTTTATTCCGCATTGAAAACATAACTTACTCACTGATTATATGCTTATTGGATTAAACAGTTTAATCAAGCAGCTAAGCTTCAAAGTATGGTTATGGAATGTAACTGGTGTGCCTGGAGTTAATTATCTATCCTCCTTCTTGGATTAGCGCACTGCTTTGTACATGGAGCTATATTTGAAAGCCGTTCAGAAACCTCATCCAGGATTAGATGAGTGGACTTCCATTTGGAAACAGGATTTCCCAATGCTCCGTTCCAAAGCAGCTTCAGGGGCCCCCTAAAGTTCTGGAGAACATTAGGGGTTGGACAAGGGAAGGCCCAATCCAATGACACCTGCAATATAATCCACTTTTTATTGATTATAGTTATTAGAAATGCTTGTTGGTTTCTAATGGGGAGTAATAGAAAAGTACCAGAAACCAACGTCATTCAGATTTGTATATAAAGGTTTTAGAATTGTTCCCATTTAGATGTTTTTCAATATTCTATATTCATTTTTGGGTTCTGCTCTTACTGTATACATGTCATTCATTTATAAGCTCCAAGTAAGATTGCTGTTGAATCCATTTGGCAATTTACATGGAATAGAGAATAGAATGGCCAAGTGTGATTCTACACACAAAGAATTTGCCTTTGGTGCGTATGCTCTCAGTGTACATAAAATAAAAAATACATTTGTCAAGACTCATGAGGTACAATACCTAATAATTGTCATAGAGTGTAATTATAGAGAACAATTTGTGACCATTTGCTATTTCAATGGTGTCGCCTTTTCTCTTATATGATTAATAAAGTCGGGGAATTCAGCCTTCACTTAGAATGCAAATTGGAATCTCCTTACTACTGAACTTTGAAATATGATCTATTTTAGCCCTTGCTTGGAACAGAGTTGTGCTAAAAGAGGCACTTAAAACCAACTAAGCATTCTAAACAGTGGATGCAATTGAGAACTACCCAAATTCAAACCATTACATGTCTCCCTCCGCAAGTTATTTTTACCATTGAAGTTAGCAATACTATACTGGCTTTAAGTAATCTACAGACTGGAGGCTTTAAAAGAAGAAAAAGATTCTTCAAGTCCCCCAACAGAAATTATTTTCATTAGTCTATGAAACCTTCTGGAGACATGGATAGCAATTAGCCATTCCTAATTGGAACCATGTGGAGGAGAAGGATGGGAATGTTGGCCTTTTCTTTTTCCAAACTACAAACTCCTTGTGCATTGATAGTAATTATTCAGGCCAAGTCCTCATTGAAGTCAATGGGAAGGATGTGATTATTTGGGGCATCAAACTTGGGATGCTCAGAATCACATGCTGGCAAAAGGCACGTACCACCCAGTAGACACCACAATCCCGGAGGCATCTATTTCTTCCACATTCATTGGAGTTCTTTAAACTTTAGAGCTTAAATGACAAAATGTGTTTCTCTCTGTGTGTGTATGCGTGTGTGTTCATTTTGTTATTTTCTACAACTTGTATGCCCCTCAGGCTGAAATCTTCCTGCATGAAGTCTGTGTATATAGCACATCCTTATTAATAAAGAACAAGTGACAGTTGCAACATTACTAAAGAGAGAGAGAGAAAAATTTCTGTAGAAATTTCAACTAGCCTGACGGGGCTGCTTGGACCTGTTACAAAATCCACGTTCTGGTCCCAGAGCCAAAGTCTAGTGGTTTTGAGATATCCCATGTGTGACTCTCAAGAGAGCAGTAATGGTAGCAGGTTAGTGGCAGCCAAAGAGGGGAAGGGAAAGAAGGAATTAAGTTATTGCAAAACCTTTGGAATAGGAAAGGTGAAAGGGCAAGGCAGCTATGAAGGTCCAGAAAGTACTTTGCATGACTTATGGCTGTTTTTCACACACACCTACAACTGTTGTAGCATCCCATGGTTGTGTGGTCAAAATTTGGATGTTTGACAACTTGTTCGTATTTATGGCAATTGCCATGGCCCAGGGTTATGTGATCATGAGATCTTCTGACAAGCAAAATAAGTGGGGAAAACCAGATTCACATAACCATGTTACTAACTTAACAATTGCAGAGATTCACTTAACTATAACAAGAAAGGTTGTAAAATAGGGCAAAACTCACTTAGTTGTGGTCATAAAGCAAGAACTACCTATATGTAGGAGAGACCCTGTTAATACTTTGCCCTTAACTTACACCATTATTGGTCACTTAAGTCTACTTCTGTTAAAAATAAATATTGATGTCTGAAAATCAATACAAGTTATTGTCTATTTATTCAGTTAGCTGTGCTTCTGTTTCCAATTTCTAGAGCATACATAAACTTGGAAACAATGGTCATTTTGAAGATGAACCGAATAAATTTATTGGATGAGGACCAGAACAACTTCAAGGAAATACAAAGCCCGGTTGCCTTTTGGAAAAAAACCCTTTGGGACAACCATGACCTGGATGACTGAGAATCCTCATAGACTGGTGCTTCTGATCATCATCTAATGGCAGTGACACCCCTTGGGTTAGATTGAACTTTCACAACCCCCAAAGCAGGGGTGAGAGTCAAAATATCTCCATACTGGTTCTGTGGGCGTGGCTTGATGGGCGTGGCAGGGGAAGGAAACTGCAAAATCCCGATTCCCTCCCGACTCCTGGGGGAAGAATATTGCAAAATCTCCATCCCCACCCCACTCTGGGGCCAGCCAGAGGTGGTATTTGCCAGTTCTCCGAACAACTCAAAATTTCCGCTACCAATCAGAACCTGCTAAATTTCACCCATGCACCAAAGCCTTCCTCAAGAATCAGGTCTTTCAAGGCTCCTTGGAAGCCAATAAAAATTGATGGAAGATGGGACAGTCCTCGGAAAAGCAGATGATTGAAAAAAGACTATTGTAATAGAGACACCTGAGCCCAAGGCAGGGAGGAAACATGAGAAAGAGACTAAGAGCAACTCTGCCTCAATTCCGTTAGATGTAAATTAACAAGGAAATCATTTCAACGGACTTCCAGAATTCTGTTCTATTATTCTACTAGCAACAGGGAACCTTTCCAGAAATCCAAATGGATTCTTGTTTCAGAGTTTGCCAGAGTTGCCGAGCTTTGACATAAGGCGAGAGAGGACTGGATATGCAGAGCTAAGCTAATTCACAGAAAAGGGACCATTGCTAAGATGTCTCACTCCCCTGTGGTTCCTGACTAGGGAGGCGGATTAATTTCAGACAAGGCAGTCTCATAAGTATCCAAGCTCTGAGCCATGAAGGTTTTAACTGGCAACCAACAGTTTGACTTGTATCTAAAATGAAAAGAAAAACTAAGGGTACCACGATAGCAGTGTTCCAATATCTAAAGAACAAAGATATTGTTGCTTAGCAATAATAAGGCTAAGCAAAGAAAGAAGAGTGGGCCAAGCTATTCTCAAAATCAGGGGTGTCAAACTCGCGGCATCACGTGACTAGAACTACGGCGCCTAAAACACAATTTGAGTATTGCCCACAAAATCATATGCTGCAACGTCCTACCGGTCAATGACTACTTCAGCTTCAACCACAACAACACAAGAGCACGCAACAGATTCAAATTTAATACGAACCGCTCCAAACTTGACTGTAAAAAATATGATTTCAACAACCGAGTTGTCGAAGCGTGGAACTCATTACCGGACTCAATTGTGTCAGCCCCTAACCCCCAACATTTCTCCCTTAGACTCTCCACGATTGACCTCTCCAGGTTCCTAAGAGGCCAGTAAGGGGCGTACATAAGTGCACTGGTGTGCCTTTCATCCCCTGTGCAATTGTCTTTCCTTTCTCTCACTTATCATATATATTTTCTTTCTTTCATATATCCTCTCCTCTAAGTTCACTTTTACCCTTATATATATTACTACATGTCTATTTTTCTTCCTATGTATTTGTGTATTGGACAAATGAATAAATAAAATAAATAAAATATGACTTTCCCCTTCGCTAAACAGTGTGGGTGTGGCCAACACGTGACGCATCAAGCCTGCAGGCGGGGAGTTTGACAGCCCTGCTCTAAAGCCTCTGAAGGCAGGGCGAGAAGCAATGGATGAAAACTAATCAAGGAGAGAACCCACCTAGAATTAAAGGGAAAATTCCTGACAGTTAGAACAATTAATCAGTGGAATGACTTCCCGGCAGAAGTTGTGAGTGTTGAAACACTGGAGGTTTTTATGGAGGACATCGGACTCCCATTTGTCTGAAATGGTCTTGGGTTTCCTACTGGAGCAAGGGGTTTCTCACTAGAGGACCTCCAATTCTGTTAGTTTGTCATTCTGTTATTCTGACCTGTAGTCGAATCAGCTCTAATAATGATGATGATGATGCACAAATCCCAGCGACCAGTTTGGTCCCTCAGAGTGGGTCTTCTCTGGGTCCCGTCAACTAAACAATGTCGCTTGGCGGGACCCAGGGTAAGAGTCTTCTCTGTGGCGGCCCCAGCCCTCTGGAACCAACTCCCCCCAGAGATTAGAATTACCCCCATCCTCCTTGCCTTTCATAACCTGCTTAAAACCCACCTCTGCCGCCAGGCATGGGGGAATTGAGATACTCTTTCCCCCTAGGCCTTTACAATTTTATGCATGGTATGTCTGTACGTATGTTTGGTTTTATAATAAGGTTTTTTAACTGTTTTAGTATTGGATTATTATTATATGCTGTTTTATTGCTGTTGTTAGCCGCCCCAAGTCTGCGGAGAGGGGCGGCATACAAATCCAATAAATAAATAAATAAATAAATAAATAAATAAATAAATAAATAAATAAATAAATAAATAAATAAATAAGATTAAGATGATGATGATGATGATGATGATGATGATGATATATCTTCATTCTGCCCCCAGCTGCATTGCATCAGCTTGAAAGCTCTCTTTAAGGATAACCTCACATAATTGCAGTAGTCCAATCAGAAGCATGAATGGTTATATATAAAGTTTCAGGAATGTTTGTTTGTTTTTTTAATGCCGCCCTTCTCCTTAAACTCAGGGCAGCTTACAACATGTTAGCAATAGCACTTTTTAACAGAGCCAGCCTATTGCCCCCACAATCCGGGCCCTCATTTTACCCACCTCGGAAGGATGGAAGGCTGAGTCAACCTTGAGCCGGTGATGAGATTTGAACCGCTGGCTTACAGATCTGGCAAGTCAGCTTTAGTGGCCTGCAGTACTGCACTCTACCCGCTGCGCCACCTCGGCTCATCCCACAACTGAGCCACAAAATGGTTTGTAATTTTACAATTATAGCTGTAAGTGTGCAAATGCTGTCCTAACCATGGCATCCATCTACTGTTCCTGCGAAAGCTGTTATTTATTTTTATTTATTATTTATTGGATTTGTATGCCGCCCCTCTTCGCAGACTCGGGGTGGCTAACAACAATGATAAAAACAGCATGTAGAAATCCAATTAATAAAACAACTAAAAACCCTTATAATAAAACCAAACATACACACAAACATACCATACATAACTTGTAATGGCCTAGGGGGAAGGGAAGGAATATCTTAACTCCCCCATGCCTGGTGGCATAAATGAGTCTTGAGTAGTTTACGAAAGACAGGGAGGGTGGGGGCAGTTCTAATCTCTGGGGGGAGTTGGTTCCAGAGGGCCGGGGCTGCCACAGAGAAGGCTCTTCCCCTGGGGCCCGCCAAACGACACTGTTTAGTCGACAGGACCCAGAGAAGGCCAACTCTGTGGGACCTTATCGGTCGCTGGGATTCGTGCGGTAGCAGGCGGTTCCGGAGGTAATCCTGAAGAACCCCCATATTATAAGCAAATGGGACAGTATGACCCCCATCTGGTAAGATACACTGGAATTTTCTGGATTCAGTAGGCTTTCATGCCATAAGGCTGATAGGATTCAGACTAAGCCTGTTTTTCTTCATCCATTCGGCAATACCACAACTGGTGTTTGGCCAGAGGTGAAATGCATAACTGAGCATCATCTGCATGTGGGTAATATTTCACCTCCTGTGCCAATTGATGTGCTTTCCCAGGAATTCCATATAGTTACTAAGCAGCACATTTGTTTACTTCACTTTGCCTTTCTACATTTCATAAAATAAGTGGGGGATTTTGACTAATGGAATTGCTCATCAATTAAACAGTGCTTGTTGAGCAGTAAAATGCCACCCATGACTCAGAGCCCGGTATTGCCAGCTCTTTTGCTAAATATTGTCCTGGTGGGAAATATTAACTGCTGGATTCCAATTTCATCATAGCTTTGAAGTAGTTAGTTGGCTTTGGATAAGCAGTAGTAACAACGTGTTCACAACTGCTAGACTTTTACAAAAGTTCACTCACATTTTTGCTTTTTAGATGGTGTGACATCTGCCCTGATTATTAAATAACAAACAAACGTAGAAAGGTGAAACTAATGAATATTCTCCACCCTAAAAAGGAGATTAAACAGGATTACTGAAACTGATTTATGGATTAACAGGATTTAAGAGTCAAATAGGACAAGAGAAAGCATCATCACCTTTAATACTCAACCAGTGTATTATCAAGACAATAGTTCTCACCTTTTGTAGCCCTACATTTTCACACCGATGGCGCCTTTAATTCTGAAGGTAGTATTAGCCATCATACCAAATGGCAATTGATACATTTATCCTTGAATTATCTCAGTTGGCAGTCAACAACAATCTCATATCAAATAAGCCTATACGGTTACCTTTCATCAACTCTGGGCATCATTCAACATCTAAGCATGATGCCAAGTTCAAGTATTATGCAACATAGAGAAAGTACATCATTCGATCCACTTGAATTCACTAGGACTCCTCCCTAAATGCTGAAATTCCAAGCGTGGCAACAATTTGTGTCTAAGGGTTGTTCTATTTCCAGGATTATTTTGGTTTGTCCTTCCTTTATTTTCAGATGTGGCATGACTGGATTGGGAATTCATTTTTTTTCATAACTGTCACCTGCTGACTTTGCATTTTCAGAGTTATCTACTATGATTCCAAACTCCAGTGATGAAGGACTGACAACTTTTGAAAGCAAGCTGTTCCACTGGTTCCAACTCTTAGGAAGTTTCTCCTTAGTTCTAGGTTTCTTCTCTCCTTGATTAATTTCCATCCATTGTTTCTTGTCTTGCCTTCTGGTGCTTTGAAAAATAAGTTGACCTCCCCTCACTTCTTTGTGGCAGCCCCTCGAATATTGGATAACCCACAGACAGAGTGAAATTAAAAGGACTACAATTTAAAAGCTATGCTAAGTGATTATTTTATAGTATCCTTGAAGGAGTAGAGAAGAGAGAGAGAGAGAATGAGAGATAAGGTCTGGGTTTCCATGGGAATAATTATGGATTAGGTCTCCTTGAAGTGAATGAAACCTGAATGCCATTCAGTTGGACAGAATTACTCATGTGCATAATTGTTTGCAGAAAAAGGGTTTTCTGGTCAGACTTTAAAATATACTTGGTGAATCAAAAGCACCACTGTAATTGGAAGTCAGTCCATAATTGCTCCCAATATAACATTCTTTTAAACTTCTAAAAATTCATATTTTTATTAAGATGGACACTACCAAAAAAAAGACTGCCAGGTTATAAATGGAAACCAACAGATTGGTTACATTATACATCTACCCTAAAATGAAATCCAATAAATATCACTGCTTTGATGACTCAAAGTTCCAGAAATGACAGGCTTTTTTAAAAAAAAAACAACTGCTTTTCAGCCTTGTGAAAATAAACTTCCAATCTCTGCCTTGTAAAAAATATGTATCTCAGTTATTTTACAAGGCAGCTTGCCCCAACCACTTCCATTACTTTCTGGTAGGAATTTAGCATGACTGGGGTTGCATGAGAGTTAGAAATACTAGCATTCAACCCATGTAGGGACTAGATGGAGGGAAAGGGGGAGTTGAGATGGCCGCCAATTAAAGCCCTGCCTTCTTTTATGTGGATTTGATGCAATTCAAAAGACAAGTTGCATGGTATGTTGATGCCATCTTGGCTTTCTTGAGGGCCTTGACATTTAAACAAGAGATTTCACTCGGTCCTACTTCCTGGAAGATTTATCCTTTTGTTGCTGGTCAATTAAATTGTTATGGTATTGTCCTCGTCAATGAAGAATAGAAACACTACAGTAGAAAGAAAACAGGTCTACCTGGCTTGAGGGATTTCCAACTTTTTTTAAAAAAAGCACAAAAGAATGATCCAATATGTTCTTCACGTTTTAAATCCACGTGATTGTCGCTGGATTTCACCCTTTTGGACGGTTCAAAAGTTACCCTTTGATGGATTTTCTTTTCAGCGAAGTGCCAGTTCTGTGGGCAAAAATCCACTCAATGGTTTATTATTATGAGCTTTGTTTTCTTTGACGTGTATTATTCTTCCTCTGCGTATTGTTGTTATTAGATTGTTTGTTTTCTTAACAGAGTTTTTTTTTCTCAAAGCAAGATAGCTTAACTGACTCTCTGGCAGCTGCTATCCCATGGTACATGTTGTTTTGATGAGGTACAGTTTGAATGTTTGTTTTAATGTGGTTTCGATTTACAATTTGTTAGAAACTGCCTGGTAACTTGAAAAGGATATTTATGCATTCAGAATGAAATGAAACTAAAAGACAAAACAGCAGAACAATGGCTTGGGCATTTAAGGCCATCCAACCTTAAATTCAAAGCTTCCAAACGTTCTGGAGCCATATGCAAAGGAATCCAAATTTTCTGGATGTAGTAAATCCTAAATCATAGAAACATAGAAACATAGAAGTCTGACGGCAGAAAAAGACCTCATGGTCCATCTAGTCTGCCCTTATACTATTTCCTGTATTTTATCTTACAATGGATATACAGTATGTTTATCCCAGGCATGTTTAAATTCAGTTACTGTGGATTTACTAACCATGTCTGCTGGAAGTTTGTTCCAAGGATCTACTACTCTTTCAGTAAAATAATATTTTCTCACGTTGCTTTTGATCTTTCCCCCAACTAACTTCAGATTGTATCCCCTTGTTCTTGTGCTCACTTTCCTATTAAAAACACTTCCCTTCTGAACCTTTAACATATTTAAATGTTTCGATCATGTCCCCCCTTTTCCTTCTGTCCTCCAGACTATACAGATTGAGCTCATTAAGTCTTTCCTGATACTTTTTATGCTTAAGACCTTCCACCATTCTTGTAGCCCGTTTTTCGACCCGTTCAATTTTGTCAATATCTTTTTGTAGGTGAGGTCTCCAGAACTGAACACAGTATTCCAAATGTGGTCTCACTAGCACTCTATATAAGGGGATCACAATCTCCCTATTATTGCTTGTTATACCTCTAGCTATGCAGCCAAGCATCCTACTTGCTTTTCCTACTGCCCGACCACACTATTGTTCTATTGGAATCATTCTCAAAGATTCCAATAGAACAAGCAAGATTAGATACATGAAAGGATCTCTATTCATTTCAGCATTTAATATCTATTTAAGTAAGTGGTGGGTTCCTCTTACCTTTTCCTACTGGTGTGCTGCTTGCTTCTGCGCATGCGCAGAGGGACAATTTTACTTCTGTGCATGCTCAGGGAGCCGAAAAATCATTTAAAAGAAGATGGCAGTGCGCACAGACCGGCAAAAACAGCACCGGAGCTGTCCCACCAAAATTGCGTCATTGGCAGGCCACTACCAGACCGTGCCAGTAGGAACCCATCTCTGATTTAAGTATGGTAATATTATCTATTGTTCAGTTTTAATGCATGCAATTGATGATTACATGCTCTTGAGTCAATGTGGACTACTGAGTGACTACATCGGTGGACGTTCTCCATAATGATGTCTCTAACCTAGACCCTCAGGTCTTCTAATGGTGAACCACTCACCACTAAAGCAGAGTCTATCCACCTTGCCGTTGGTCAATTCTTGTTCTCTTTTTTCCCATCCTTTTCCAGAATACAGTATAACCTTCTCCAGAAAGCTAGAGTCTTTCCATAATATGTCCAAAGAAGGATAATTTGTGTCTCAAGTGAGAACTTTGGGTTGATTTGTCTGATGGTCTATTGGTCAGTTGATTTTCTTAGCTAATCAGGAACAATTATTTTTTTTTCCTTCAAGCATACAGGTTTGTGCTAATCAAAATGATGTGGGGTGTTTGGGGGTGGGGGCATGCAAAATGAGTTTCTTGACATGATGTTGCCAACCCTCAGCCTTTACATTTGCATCCTAATACTGGTTTGTGTTACGATGTCAAAGCATTTTTTGCAATAGGTAACAAAAAACAAAATTTTTAAAAAAATCCAAAGAGCCAATGTTCATAGGTTGTATTTCCAACATCAGATTAATAATCAGGTAAACATCATCAGGCAAAACGGTAGTGAAGGTAAGAGGAACCCACTCCTGACTAGGCCTTTAGGAGCATTCCCATCAAGAGTAAAAAATAAATCAAGATGGCTGTTGCAATCATGTGACCAAAGCCCCACCCTGCTTTGTGCAACAAATATAAAAGGGGTGGGGCTTTATTTTCACCATCTTGACTTTTTTTTACCTCTCCTCTGCAGATACCCCAATATATTTAACTACTTGTAACCACTTCCTCTCACCCCCAACAGATTCTTCTTTTCAAGCACAGATAAAACAAATGGGTTTTTTTTCTTATTGATTGACATTGAAACTCAGAATTTGAAAATCAGAACCCATTATATTTGGGTTGCTTTTTAGAAATGTTGATCAGCATTTGCAAATGCAGATGTTCTATAAATATAAACAGAACAGAAAACGTTGGAGTTTTTTTTAATTTAAAAAAAAGTGTGGGAGAAAACCAAACAGAGATATTTTTATCCAAGATCCCCACAGCCAAAATCTCAAATAACTGTCAGCAGAATGTTATCTAAGGATAAAATTTGGGGAGACACAAAGAAAAACTAGTTGTCTCAAATGATTACGAGTGATCTTTAATCATAAATTAAGAGGCCCTAACGTGCTTCATATATGACAATGACAGTTTCATAGCTAGTTTTTCCAATGAACCCGCAAAAAGAATTTGAGTTCAACTCTCTCCATATCTCAGTCTAACAAGCACCTCCCTGACTAAAACCTCTGGATTTATTTTTGTTCTAATTCCTCCACCCACCCACCCACCAAAAAAACAAACAAACCCCAAAGTACTCTTGAAAAAGCACCTTGGGATGCTAATATATATATTTATTTATTTTATTTTGTCAAGTATGTATTGGTAGTATACAAAGATGTTTATATGTATGATACTAATGGAAGAGAGAGACATTAAGTTAGGGGACAGATGGTACTTATGCACGCCCCTTACTAACCTCTTAGGAATCGGGAGAGGTGAACAGTGGATAGTCTAAGGGTAACGTTTTGAGGTTTAGGTGATGATACTACAGAGTCTGGTAGTGAGTTCCATGCATCAACTACTCGGTCACTAAAGTCGTCTTTCCTGCAGTTGAGTTTAGAGCAGTTTACTTTAAGCTTGTATTGTTGTATGATCGTGTGTTGTTGTGGTTGAAGCTGAAGTAGTCATTGACAGGAAGAATGTTGATTTTATGGGCTATACTTACGTTGTGTTTAATGTGACGTAGTTCTAAGCTTTCTAAACCTAGGATTGTAACTAGTTGCATAGGGTATTCTGTTGCAAGTGGAGGGCTCTTCTAGTAAAGTATCTCTAGACATTTTCTAGAGTGTTTATGTCCAAAATGCTGTGTGGGTTGAGCTGTATTCAAGGATTGGTCCAGCAAAAGTTTTGTATGCTCTGATTAATAGTGTGAGATTACCAGAGCAGAAGCTATGTAGAATTAGATTAACAACTCTTGAAGCCTTTTTGATGATGTTGTTGCAATGGGGTTTAGCACTTAGGTCATTTGATATGAGTATTCCAAGGTCTTTTACGGAGTGAGGGTTGTCTGTAAGTTCTTGTTTATTCAGCTTGTATTTGGTGTTTTGATTTTTTTTTTCCAATATGTGGGACAGAGCATTTTTTGGTTGAGATTTGGAGTTGCCAGATGTTTGACCATTCAGACACAAAGTCAAGGTCTTTTTGGAGAGTGCTACATTATCGGTGGTGTTGAAAAGTTTTACATCATCAGTGAAGAGAACGCAATTGCTTGTAATATGCATCCCAGAGAGATTCTTTTTATTTTTAGGGAGAGAAAACCTCAGCTCTCTCAGCACTGTTTATTGATAAACAAGTTCTTAACTGGAAAAAAAATGTGAAAACTGAAGTTGGTAAATATCTGAAATCGTTATAAATATCATACCATTTTAAACTCCTGTAACTCAAAGATCTTTAGTCACTACTACTGCAGTTAAATGCTTCTGCCATTTTTCTGTTGTGGAACCTAATGGAAAGTCACAAGTAGTGGGGCATATGATACACACACAAAATTAGTATGACATGGGGAGGAAGTTATATATATATATATATATATAGAGAGAGAGAATAGAATAGAATAGAATTTTTATTGGCCAAGTATGATTGGACACACAAGGAATTTGTCTTGGTGCATATGCTCTCAGCGTACATAAAATAAAATATACATTTGTCAAGAATCATGTGGTACAACACTTAATGATTGTCATAGGGGTCAAATAAGCAATGAAGAAGCAATATTAATAAAAATCTTAGGATATAAGCAACAAGTTACAGTCATACAGTCAACATGGGAGGAAATGGGTGAAAGGAATGATGAGAAAAACTAGTAGAATAGAAGTGCAGATTTAGTAGAAAGTCTGACAGTGTTGAGGGAATTATTTATGAAATGCTAATTCTGGGTATAATTATTTTTAAAAAATATGGAATAGCGTTTGAATATACATTCACTTACCTGCCATCCAGGAATAACTACATAAAATAAGGCTGATGATAATTCATCCAGATTATCAACAACTCAGGTCAAGAAGTTCATGTATTATCATTATCTTTACCCAGCATCCTTTAAGGAAGTGATTTTATCAAGATATTACTTGGGAAACACTGATATTTAAATTCTAGCTGAATTGTTTCTATGTTAAGTGGTGCAATTGTTCACCATTGACTTCTATTTCATAATTCTAAGCAGAGTTTTTCACATGTAACAACCATTCTTCTCGACAAATTTTAATAGGATTCAAAGTCCCCTATTCCATCCTCACCAACATGTAAAAAGAATGAGAAAAAGAGAATCGGCAACGAAGTGCAGCTGTGCTTTTAACTGGGCATCTAAACAACTGCAAAAAATGCCTTTATTCAATGATTCAGAAGGAGCTGTGGAATGGTTGGGGATGACTTAACTGCTCCCCCATTTTTCCAGGACTCTTTTCTACTACTAATTTCCCTGCCTTTTCCTTTTCTCTTTCCTAATTCTGTACCCATGCACAGTAAGTAACTAAATTCCCGTAACAGATACCAATGACTATCTTTGCCAAATGTTTTTAAGATAAAAGTAAAATTGGGCTGGTTTCTCACTAATCCTCTCTATTTGTTTGTTGGCACCTGAGCAGTCAAAGTATTCTTTTTTTTAAGCTCAACACACGCTATAAGACATGCTTCCTTTATACCTACTCGGCATGCAATATATGTATGTCAGCACCTAGTTATTAAAGAAGGTGTAAATATTCATTATCTCTAAAATGCAGAGGTGCAGCTGTTTTCATTATCCTGGTATTTAACCTCAGTATAGATAGTCCTTGACCTACGACTACAACTGAGCCCCACATTTCTATTGCTAAGCAAGACAGCTTTGCCGTATTTTGGTATTTTCCTTGCCATAGTTGTTGTTTAAGTGAACCACTGTAGTTGGTAAGTGAATCATTCAGTCTTTAAGTGAATCTGGCTTCCCCCATTAACTTTGACCATGGAGCTGCCACAATGGTTATTAAGTGTGAAAAACAATGATAAGTGTTGTGGTTAGCTCTGGCTCAGCTCCTGCCCCAAGGACTGTGGATGTGGGGGAGATATCCACATGCTGCAGGCCTGGTTTGCCCCCGGTGGAATCTGCTGATGAAGGCTCCTCTGACCAAGAAGACATGAGTGACAGGGAGGAGGAGAGTGTGGCAGACAGCTCAGAAGGAGATCGATTATCTAGCTCCTCCTTGGATTCAGAACAAGAGTTAATGATACAGCCACGCATGCGGAGAGCGATGCATAGGCAACAACAACTGAGAGATTATTATCAAAGAAAATGAGGCCACCTGTGGTTGGGTGGGGCTGTGGTAATTAGTGTGGCTGCTATAAAGAGCAGCCTGTGGGTTTGGCCATTGTGGAGGATTATCTGATCGTGGTGTTTCGTGACTGCTTTACTGACTTTGACCTTTTGTGTGCTGATTTTTCCCCGCTTTGAAACTAAACCAGGGCAAAGTGTGTTTCACTTTGTGAAAGAAGAAAGACTGTGAATTGCCTCACAACTGCAAGCTAAGTATCACAGAACTGATAAGGGACTTGTACAAATTACCAGTTTGTTTGGAGACAAGTGCTCTTTGCTATACCAAAAGAGGGCTTGGTTTAAGTGAATTTTCATTATAAAGGACATTGTTTTGAATTTTCAAACGTGTGTGTGTCTGAAATTTGTACCTGTGAATTTTTGGAAGGAGTCTACCAGAGAGCCCGACAGAACAATAAGTCACCTTTTTTAGGGCTTTTGTAAGTTTAAATGGCCACTAAAGGAACAGTGTGTAAGTTGAGGACTACCTGACTGTATCATGGCTTCATTTTGGTCCATAAAGCTACCTTTTCATTCTCACCTCTAGTAGTGACCCCAGAAAAAAATGGCTTACTTGACATATTATGACTCCCATGTAATTCTGCTGATATTTTGATATGAATGTTGTTTCTTGATTTTGTTAACCGGTGAAAAACTTACCACATGGATTGGATCTCCACACAGCCCAGGGGATCCGTAAACATTCACCATGCTCTGCATCAGAGGGCTAAAGGCCAGGAGAATCCTTACTTACTTCACATTGTCTTTGTGGTGTGGCAGCATCCTTACTATCATTCATGCCTTTATTAATGAGCAATACTGAAAAAAAGTGCCCCATCTGTATCTTAGAGAATTCGTATGGTGAAGAAGAGCTGCTATGTCTTACCTGAAGCAAAAAGTTGTGGAAAACTCTGCTTAGTTAATTCAGCAACAAAAAAGAGCATGTTTTCTCATGACCACAATGAATATATTTGTGTTTTTGTTCTCCTAAGACAATATCTTGAAAATCTTCTTCTCCCTTTGACTTAGCCACCCCTCCCTTTTTAAAAAAATCATGCAAACTTTTTTGAGTGGGTTGAATTTTAGGGCCAAGGAGAAGCTAATTCCAGCAAGTGTGTCTGCACTTTCTTTGTTTAAAAGTAGTGTGGTTTGTGGTCATTCTGATGTTTCTGAATACCACATAACTGAGAGAGCTGTAGTCCTCAGACTTACAAGTTTTGCTCTGGCCTGACAGTTAATTTGTTCCAATTGAATGTCACCATGATGCATTGTCATTGTAAATTTCAACAGAGTGAAACAGCAGAATGAAACAACGTATTTCCACTTCAATGGATCTGGAGTAATAGGTTTGTGGCTCTCAGCAATATAAATTGGCCCCTTTCCAAGGAGGTTTCTGAACATCTGTTATTAATCTGAGCTTTCACTTCACAGTAGTTTCTCAAAACCACAGAACTGGGTCCCGATTAGTAAATTTTAAGAATATTGATACTGATCATTCCTCATTGATAGAAACATTGATAATCTTTAAGACCGTAACATCAATACAACAAAGCTGGATATTGTGGTATAGCAACCATAATAATTCTGCAAAAATACGGTTCTTAGCATGATCAGCAGATGCTGCTATATTGTAGCAATCCAGAATTATATATTTAAAAAATGGGGTCTTCATATCTAATTGCCAACAGCCAGTAATACCATTTTATTAAAACTGCAGGTGCTTGAAGACAAAGCAATGGATCAGATGACTGTTCAAGCATCCAACTAAATGTGGGATCACCCACTGATTTTTCTTAAAATCCTCCAATATGCCTTGGGTAGATAATTCCATGAAAAGAAGTTCATAATATAACTGAAAAATGTTGTTTCTCATAATGGTCGATGAAGGAGATACATGATATAGTGCCATACTTACAAATGCCAATGTTCAGAGTGGAGAATTTTTGGCGTGGGATTACCAAGTGTAATATTAATACAGCAGATGAATTCAAGCATTATATGAAGCGTTTTAACCACAGTTTCTTAAAGATGCTCTGGTCTTCTATTTTACACAGAAAATTAATACATCGCTAGAATGGACCCAAGAAGCTTAGATAATAATTTTCAAAGTGGGAGCTACATGAAATAATAGATGGTGATTCAACAAACTGTGTTTATCAGAGCAGTCTTAATAGTTGGATGCAAAATAGAAAAAAAAAAAAAACAACAACCCCCCACTAAATGTAAAGGTACACAATGGTTCCAGAACTCTGTATGAAGCCTAGCAGTTCATTTTGTATTTTTAAGCCATTGCATTGGCTTTCCAAAGTGATGTGATCATGTCTGGAGGACACAAGGTTTTTATGCTCAAACCAACTAACCTTCTCTGCAGAGGAAATAAACCAGACTGACTGCTTGGGATACTCCAGCCACCCACTGGCTATTAAATGTTTGAAGAGTGGTAGATGTATAGATGTTTTGCAGAATATTGCACAATGAAAGGGGGAAGTTATACTATTCTAGACAGCCAATGCACCAGTTGAACAGTATGAATTGGTCTTTGGTTTATTTATTTATGCTTTACTTTAAATGATTTTAAAAAAAATATGGCGTTATACTATTCTTTTATTAATTGTTTTATTGCACATGTACACAATACACTGTACAGAGCGAAATTGGTGAGGTTGCCAGCTATAGAAAGGTAACTTCCTACTTTTAAGCAAGGAAGTTGTTAAGGGAGTTTTGTCACATTTTTTTACCTTTCTTGTCACAGTTTTTAAAGTGAATCATGTGGTCATTAAGTGAATCTGGCTTATCCTAATTGACTTTGCTTGCTGGAAGCCATCTGGGAATTATAAATCGTGATAATAATAATAATAATAATAAGAAGAAGAAGAAGAAGAAGAAGAACAACAACAACAACAACAACAAGAAGAAGAAGAAGAAGGAGGAGGAGGAGGCGGAGGAGGCGGAGGAGAAGAAGAAGAAGAAGAAGACCACCTTGGAGG
The DNA here is from genome assembly GCF_031021105.1 of Erythrolamprus reginae. Taxonomy (NCBI): domain Eukaryota; kingdom Metazoa; phylum Chordata; class Lepidosauria; order Squamata; family Dipsadidae; genus Erythrolamprus; species Erythrolamprus reginae. The sequence goes on along the minus strand of NC_091951.1, from coordinate 245,202,950 downwards.
TCTTCTAGTCCAACCCCCTGCTTAGGCAGGAAACTACACCACTTCAGACAAATGGTTATCCAACATCTTCTTTAAAACTTCCAGTGTTGGAGCATTCACAACTTCTCAAGGCAAGCTGTTCCACTGATTAATTTTTTTAACTGTCAGGAAATTTCACCTTAGTTCTAAGTTGCTTCTCTCTTTGTTTAGTTTCCACCCATTCAACCCAGGATTACATGACCCCATTTGTTTAGTTTCCACCCATTCAACCCAGGATTACATGACCCCAGGACAATGCAAAATGTCATAAATGCATGCCAGTTGTCAAGCACCTGAATTTTGATCACATGACCATAGGAATGCTGCAACAATTGTTAAATGTGAAAACTTAAAGTCACTTAAATCTATTGTAATTTTGAACGGTCACTAAATGATGGTTTAGTGTAATGTAAGTCGAAGACTATCTGTACATTTAATAAATAAGTCTGAATCTTTCTTTATCTTTTCTTCAGTAAGTCAATCAGCACCTCCAAAGTGGAATAAAATCCATCTAAGCAACCAACTAGGTAGGTAGGCAGGCAAAAAGACAGAGGTGGGGAAAGGAGGAAGGGCGAGAGTTCTGATTGTTGTCTCAACACAGCTACATCGGGAGATTGAGAGGTCAAAAGCCTCTTTTGAAAGGTTTTGCAAGTTGTAACATTTTAAGAGCTGTTTATGAGAAACGGAATTAAGTCAAGAATAACCTTCCTTCCTTCTTCCGTCCCTCCCACCCTCCCAGCTGTCTTCAAAAGGAACCTCAGATTTCATGAAAATTAAACAAACCTAATGTAATTTAATTGTTAGAGTCAGGGGTGGGTTCTTCCTGGCTTGGACCAGTTCACCTGAAACGGTAGTGGCCCACTGGTGACGACACGGACCCTGTTTGGTCAGTGCCGGTCCATAGGAGCCACCATCTTTTTATTTTTTATTTTTTTGAATTTTTAAAAAATATTTTTTTATCCTGAGCATGCGCAGAAGCTAAATTTCATTGTGCATGCAACCACCATCTTGTTTGGGGCTTTTTCCCCCCAGATTTTTTGGGACTGTGCATGCACGCGCATGTCCACCTAACGAGGAAGGAAGTGAGGTCAGTTAGAACCCATCCCTGGTTAAGGTGGTACTTCTGGACCAATATTAGTTGTACTCAAGGCAGGGAGAGAGAGCAAGGTGAGCCAAGAGATGAAAAATGAATCATGGCATGGTGGTGGATCCTTTTCATAACTGTATGCGGTGTCCCCCTTGAGCCGAAAGTAAAGAAGAACAGAGCTTGCATTATAATTTTCAGACACATAGGGTTTTTTTGTCATTTCAGCATCATCCCCATTTGCTACAGATGCTTCTGCAGAAGCAAATGACCACTGGGCACCTTACAACAGTTACTTTCATTGGGAAAGGCAGCTTAGATTGGCTCCATCAATTGTGTTTACTTTCATTGGGAAAGGCAGCTTAGATTGGCTCCATCAATTGTGTTTGTTTGGTTTGGGGGTTTTGTTTGTTCATCCATTTGTTTTTTAATCTGCTCCTTTATTACAGGAATCAGTTGTATTATTTCCATTATTCTCTTTCCAAATAATTTTGATTTTATAAATGTATAATTATTTTTCTAAGCTGGAGAGAGGAATTAAATATTATCTCCTTTCATCCACAATATTTGGCAATGAAGAAACTCTTTGGAATCTGGAAGTTTTCAATGACATTGCCATTTTACCTGCAACATGCTTGTGCACAGATGATCATTAAATCGTCCAAATATTGAAGCGGCTACTTGGTTTCCCCCTCTCCAGAAACACATACATTACGTTTGAAAGCCCGTGAAACCTTGACTTAAAAAATAAAATAGAACCATCTTCCCTTCCAAGACAGAGTATGATTCCATTATTTAAATCCCTTAAAAGTAACCTCAGCCACCTCACCCAAATCTTAATTTCCTGGAGCACACACAGCAAAAGACCACACTTTTCACTCCCCCTGGAACCAGGATTCAAAAACAAGTATAACATTTACCAATTTGGGGATGGATTTGTGCCATGTTAGGAAAGAATATCAGTTCTCCCTTCTGTGAGGCAGCCAAATGCCTCGTCTTATTTGGAAAGCTGTTATCAAAAATAATGAACTGCAGATTCTTTAGATTTTTGATATAGTGAGTGGGATTAAACAGAACAGTTGGAAATGAAGGGAAATTGTTCGGAACAGGAGACTTATTAGAAGAGTAAGCCCTTATAAAAGCTTCTTGCCATTCTGGTGACATCCAGGTAGTCCTTGACTTAGCACAATTCATTTAGTGACCCATTCAAAGTTACAGCAGCACTGAAAGAACTGATTTATTTATGCCCAGGTTCGCCTGGTGCACCAGTTGCGGCCCTATCTGGACCGGGACTCATTGCTCACAGTCACTCATGCCCTCATCACCTCGAGATTCGACTACTATAACGCTCTCTACATGGGGCTACCTTTGAAAAGTGTTCGGAAACTTCAGATCGTGCAGAATGCAGCTGCGAGAGCAGTCATGGGCTTCCCTAGGTATGCCCATGTTTCACCAACACTCCGCAGTCTGCATTGGCTGCCGATCAATTTCCGGTCACAATTCAAAGTGTTGGTTATGACCTTTAAAGCCCTTCATGGCACTGGACCAGAATATCTCCGAGACCGCCTTCTGCCGTCCGAATCCCAGCGACCGATTAGGTCCCACAGAGTGGGCCTTCTCCGGGTCCCGTCAACTAAACAATGTCGGTTGGCGGGCCCCAGGGGAAGAGCCTTCTCTGTGGCGGCCCCGACTCTCTGGAAGCAACTCCCCCCGGAGATTAGAACTGCCCCTACTCTCCCTGCCTTTCGTAAACTCCTTAAAACCCACCTTTGTCATCAGACATGGGGGAATTGAATCACCTCCCCCGGGCATGTACAATTTATGCATGGTATGTTTGTGTGTATGTTTGCTTAGTAAATGGGGTTTTTAAAATATTTTAAATTATATTTAGATTTGTCATGAATTGTTGTATCCTGCTGTGAGCCGCCCCGAGTCTGCGGAGAGGGGCGGCATACAAATCTAAATAATAAATAAATAAAATAAATAATATTTCCCACACGTATGACCATTGCAGCATCCCCATGATCACACATATTTATGATGGATGCAGTGTCCCAGGCAATAGTGGGTTTCACTGGTTTGAGAACGGGAGCTACTGGTTTGAGAATGGGAGCTCTCGGGCGCACTTGTGCTTTGCACATGTGCAATGCTTCTGCGCATGTCCAAGTGGGTGGGCGGGGCGATCCCACAACACCATTCACTGCCACTCGCAGTTCATTTAAACTGTGCAAACCAGTAGCACCATTCACTTAAATGGTGTGGACCAGTGCAAACCAGTAGTGACCCAGGGTCACTTTTTGTGACCATCTCACAAGCAAAGTCAATAGGGAAACCACATTTATTTAACAGCCATGTCACTAACTTAAGCCACTGTAGTGATTCACTTAGCAACTGGTGCAAGAAAGGTAAAATGGGACAAAATTAACACATATTTTACTTAGTAACATAAATTTGGGGCTCAATTGTGGTCGTAACTTGAGGACAACCTGTATTTTAAAATACCTATGAATGCAGGGATAAATAGACCTACGATAAGCAATCAGTGTTTAGGCTGTTATATATTGCTTAATTTCTTTCCATAGTCTGTAATGGTCATTTTAAGTTACTTAGAATTTAGTATAGTAGGGCTATCAACCTGCATCATGAGATGAATAAAAGACATGTTTAATTTATTTGATGGCTTTTCTGATCCCACCTTTCACTGAGGAACAAAAATCGGTTTGCATATCACTCCCTGCTTCTGTCTTTCCTCTTACAATACAATTATAGTAAGAGTCATTGGCTTAAAATTGCTCAGTGAGTTCTGGAGTCAAGTATAAGTTGAATCTGGGCAGGCCATCTGCAGGTGGAAGGGTGCAAAAAGACAAAAATTTGGATGCAACCATCCAGCCCTTTCTAGCATGGAACTTTGTGAATTGGTGGCCACGATCTTGACTCTTGGATCTCCCTTTTGCAGATACCCCTGTACTTAAAATACTGTTCCTTAACCACTACACCACGCATATGTTCAGTATAAAACACAAAAAAGGCTAAAAGATATAAACCCTGGCAAATATATGCTAAAATGGATTGGTTACCTCCGGAACTGCATTCTACCGCACGAATCCCAGCGGCCGATAAGGTCCCACAGAGTTGGGCTTCTCCGGGTCCCGTCGACCAAACAATGTCATTTGGTGGGCCCCAGGGGAAGAGCCTTCTCTGTGGCGGCCCTGGCCCTCTGGTATCAACTTCCCCCAGAGATTAGAACGGCCCCCACCCTCCTTGTCTTTCGCAAGTTACTTAAGACCCACCTATATCGCCAGGCAAGGGGGAACTAAGACATCTCCCCCAGCCTTATTATATTTCATATTTGATGTGTATGTGCTGTATGGTTTTTAATTGCTGAGGTTTTTATATATTTTATTATTAGATTTGTTCCATTGTTATATTGTTCTTATTCTGCTGTGAGCCACCCCGAGTCTTCGGAGAGGGGCGGCATACAAATCTAATAAATTGAATTGAATTGAATTTTCCATGTTTTGAAACATATAGATGTGTCTTTGGAAGGCAGAAGCACCTAATCTCTTGCAGAGTGAAAGTGATAGTACAGATATTAACTACTTCTCTAGAAGAAGAGTAAACACTTTCTCTTGGCCCAATCTGAAGGACAAAGTTTAACCTCGAGGGAAATCATCTGGTCTAAATGTCTTAATAGCATCCAGCCAACAGGGACATGTTTGGACGTCATCTTCAAAGTTCTCCCACTAACCTTTCAGTAACATTGAAGGCAAGAAAGCTCTCCAGCACCACAAATACAAGATGTTGGTTAGATAGATAGTTGAAGTTAGGTAGGTAGGTAGGTAGCTTTCCTCAAAAATAATGAACTGCAGATTCTTGCCTAAAGAGGTGTGGCTAAAGAAAAAGTGTGGGATTAAAATGTGGAACATTTGAACATTGGTTGTTCCCATTCCAAATTGGCTTCATCTGACCTCAGGGGAAAAAACATATTGAGGCGAGAGATCATAACTAGTACAATATAAATTTAAATCCTTTCTTCGTACAACTATCCAACAGTGTCGACAAGGCATATAATTCCAGGCAAAAAAACCCAGCTTGGACCAGAATCTAAGACAATGCAGTCTTAACAGGCCACAAGAGGAACCAGCCAAGATTCCAAGCACAGCAAGAGTTTAATGCATGCAAAAGAATGCTGAATCTATGGATCTTAAAAGTTTGGACTAGACAACTTTAAGAGATGCTAACTATTGAGAAGTACAAATGTATAATCTGTAAATCGAGAAACTCGTCACTTTAGTCTTATATTCATAGCAGCAGAGACATAATTATCACCTCAACTTCCAGCAAAATAACAGGATTGGAATTAATTATTTTATGGGATCAAACAATGACAGTGTTTATTTATTTCCTCCAGAAGAACTTTGAAAAATAATGTCTAAGCATTTAAAGACTTTTGAATCTTCTAGATGATTGTCCTTATTTTTTTCTAGGCCTTGGTGTATCTTCTTTGCCTTTTGGTTAAAAAAAACCACAATTTGTGTTCCAGAGTCAATAGTCACATATTGTTTTTATTGTTTTTATTACATGGTTATGAGGAAAGCTGTATTCACTCTTTTATGTATTCTTTGGAATCTTCTGGCTGGGGATGAAGAACTATTGAAAATTTCATAGTTCACTATAACCATGAAAAATACAGAATCCAGAAATGTAGAGGTTTCGGCTGGAGCCCAAATAAAATTTCAATGTAGATATGAAATTTACAAGGAAAATTAAGATGAAAGCCAAACGGAATCTGGACCCTTATATAAGCAGTCCAATCAATATGCTGTAAATAGGCATAAATGGACATGAATAGATCCCAAAGAAAGAGTTGAGCCTCACAATGTCCAAGAAGCAGTGGCAGAGTCATTAAGAGGCAGAAGAAACCAAAAGTAGTAAGTCATAAGTACCAGTTTGCATCATATTCAATACTTACAATTTTCCTAAACATTTTCTCTGGTTTACAATTTGAAACTTGAAGCTATGACCATCTCAAAATCACAAATCAAAGTTTAGCACCTATACATTTCATAAACCAAGAATATTTAAAACTATAGACCAGAGAATTTATGAGCTTGCCACTTTTTCTCATGTTTCTAAGTGCTAACACAAAAACACCATTTGCTGATCAACAAACTTTTCAACCTACTTCAGGGGGAAAAAACAGATGATGTCAGTATAAATATCATTTGTCTTCCTGTAATGTCTATTCAGATTCATTATGCAACGGACTAATTAATCCACAAAGAATTAACCGGTAGAATAACATTACTAAAATGTTTTCTTTTGTTGTGTCATGCAACAGTATACACATGTTTACAACTTAGTATGAAGTTATATGAAGCTTTAATTGATCTTTTTGATGATTTTTATTCTGTGAATAGGCCTTCTGCAAACATTGAATCACACTTTCTGAAACAAAGCAAAATGTTTTCTGGAACCTTTTATTTATTTCTGCATGAACACATTGATATTTGTCCAATAACCATGAAGTTTTGAAAGTCACATTGATAAAAATCCCATCGAACTTGAAGTAGCCGTTTCCCTTTAGAGTAGGGCCAAAGTACTCCCTCTGTAAATTGTAATTTTTTAACAAAATGAAAGATGAAAATGTTGAAAATATAGGGAGAAATTGCAGAAGTTATAATTCAATTCAACCATGTTTAGTTTTTGTCCTAGCTTATAACTGCTTTTTGGAATATAGTTCCAGCATAGATGACCTTTAGATGGAAAGAGGTGATAAACTCCTGGATTGGGTATATTAGTACTCAGAAAGTGATCACATCAGAGGTAGCTGTGACCTGTGTTTGGGTTATTTTTTTCCCATTGAATTCACACAGCAATGCACTATTTATTCTAATTTCCTGTTCATCGGGATGCCACATAAGCATCTGCCCGATTTGATTAGAACTGGTGTGCGTACAAATTATTTCCAGACAAACAATAATGCCCAAAAGAAAATCCACTTTTTATGAACCATGGTCTTTGTTTCAATTAAAGGTAGCCCTTCCCAGAAAAATTGGTGCAGATCACTAGCATAATATTGGCCAGTGTGCCAATAGGTTTTACCTTTGCAATTCCAGACACAAGATGGGGAAAATGTTAGTAGAGCTATAGTAATATAATTGGGTCTACCATTAATTCTTCTATTACTGCACTTTGCGGTGCTAATAGGCCTCAACTTACAATCGTGGTTGAGACCCGAAGTCACTTTTTTGGGTGTGCCATTATAATTTTGAATGGTAGAATAACAGAATAAGAGTTGGAAGAGACCTTGGAGGTCTTCTAGTCCAACCCACTGCTCAAGCAGGAAACCCTATACCGGTGATGGTGATTTTTTTACTCAGATGCCAAAATATGTGTGTGCGCACGATAGTGTGCACATGTGTGCCCATCCATAATACAAGACCCTCCTCCCATGCATGCATGCACAATCCCATCCCCACGCATGCACTCAGGCTTCACTGAAGCCTCTAGGCTTCTGGTAGGCCTGTTGGGTCCATTTTTCACCATCCATGGCTCGGAGGCTTCCCGGATGCCTAGGGAGGGCAAAAATGCCCCACCTCTAGAATGCTGAAAATCAGCTGGCCAGTGCACATGTGCACACTGGAACTGACATAGGACAACGTCTTATGTGCCCTCAGATATGGCTCTGTGTGTAAGGTAACCAGACGTCCCGCCTTCCGCAGGACAGTCACGCGTTTTCATAATCTGTGGCACGCCTTTTCAGAAATGTCCCCAATTTTCTTCTTTCCTTCCTCCCTCCCTCTCCCCCCCCTCTCGTGACGGTGGAAGGAAACAGCAAAGCATCTTAGGGTCATCCTGGGTGGGTTGTACTTCCTATGTGTCCCAGCTCAGGGAAGGCCTCGCGCTCACGATGAGCTTTTTAAAGAATTCTTCTTCAGAACCGAGTGAGGGGATCCGGTTGCTAAGGTCATGCTCACAGAACACAGCTTGGGCACCGGCAGCCTGTACATCGCTGAGAGGGGAGGGTGTCCCCCGGAGAGAAAGGGAGGAAGGATGAGAGAGGGGAAAAAATAAAGAGAAATCCCCCCCCCATTAAGTGTGTCCCGCTTTAGCAATATAAAAATCTGGTCACTTTATCTGTGTGCCATCTATGGCATGCATGCCATCGGTTCGCCATCACAGCCCTATACCATTTCAGACAAATGGTTGTCCTATCTCTTCTTTAAAACTTCCAGTGTTGGAGCATCCACAACTTCTGGAGGCAACTTGTTCCACTGATTAATTGTTCTAACTGTCAAGAAATTTTATTTTTATTTTTATTCCATTGCAATTTATTTTTATTCCTTTGCAATTTTCTCTGCAGTCCATTCCCGTATCTTTCAGAAAATATGTATGCTTACAATACTAAGTATAGTATCATAAGTAACACTTTATTTTAGAACTTTGGCACATTTTTTTTGAAGCCCTCACTTTTTGTCTACCATCACAATGTAGGTATATAAGGCCACTCCATGGAAATATTGATTTACTATCTGCAAGGGATGGATTTGGACTCACATGAACTGAAATATTGCTCCTAAAAGAAGAGTTATAATTTGAGGACTGCCTGTTTAAGACCATTGCAACTGCTGCTTTGCCAAGATATAAGCTACATGAAGGATGATATTGCAAGTTTCAGGGCTTCCTTTCTATTGCAATACCCCGTCTTGTCCTGAGCTAACCTTATATTGTTTTCATTTTCTGTAAAAGTATTTTACAGAACTCATTTCAAAACACCTGGTCCTCCAATACAGGTGTTACAGCAGCCAACGTGTTGCCAGCAAATTTGAAGCACCTTGATAGGTTCCCGAGAGCAGCAGACAGACAGCTGCTCTTGGGAATCTATCCAACAGTTTCCATCAACTTCAGCAGGCTTTAGGATGTGTGGAATTCAGTGCTCAGAACTCAACTCCCAGTATGAATGCTGATGAATTCTAGGAGTTGAAGTCTCCATATCTTAAAGCAGCCTGGTCCTATGAAGCTGACTAAATAGTCCTGAAAAAGTGGAGATCTTACACTTTGTGTGCTTGTATACTTTAAAATCAAACACCCAAGAGCAGTGTTGCACAATTTTATCCTCTGCAAACAAACTTTATTTTGTGTACGAGTGACACAGTTATACTTCTACAAAGGCCTTATTACTCCCCTGCTTATTGAAAGGAAAGTACAGTAGTAGCTTTCTGAGGCTTAAAATATTCTTTCATGAACTAAATCAAAAGGCAGAGGAAACAGAAAAAGGAAGTAAGAAACCTTCAGCAGAGGCCATGAGAAAATGGCCCAGGAAGATTTGCTATGCCAATCTTAGATTCTACGAGACGGTATTCTTCCAGATATGATGCAGCAAATAAAATGAGATGGAATTCCTTATGGAGTGTTATGGATAGATCTATTGATACAATACTTACAATAATAATAGTCACTCTTTTTGTATGGATTAATTTCTGGGTATTTTTTTAATTTTTCCTCCATACAAACTTTTTTCCATACATTTCAAAATAGTTGGGTTACAATAAAAACAGTGTTTAGTTAGTAAATCATAGATAACTGTCCCCCCAAAAGTTTAATAGTTCCAAATTAAATTATTTTCAATATCAATCATACCCCTCCACCCTTACCTCTAATTTTGTCATCCAGATATTCAAATTTTCATCTAATTAAATTCCATGTTGATTTCCTTTAACCTTATTACAATAATTTCATCTTATTCTTACAAACACAATTAAGCCGTTATATTTACTCCCACTACTCATGTATTCTAGAAACCCTTACCACCACTTCCTAAATATAATTGAACAGCTCATAAGCTAAGAAAAAAAGAAAGTATAATAGTAAAAAAAGAAAAGAAAAAAGAACCGAAAAATTATTACTAATACTAATATTAATAAAGAATAATCAAACTAAAAAAAAAAGACTAAAATCTAATCAATTCAATATTTTAAACTTTTATCATAATATTGTAGTCATATAACATATGACCTATTAGGATTAAATCAATGCTTCAGTACATTTGTTATACCTTTCCATCTTAACATTTCTAATCATTCTTGCAAGCTTGAAAATATTTGCTCCCTCCTTCCATTTTTTCCTCCAGAAAATTAGGACGAACTCTTCTGGAGCATTCCCATAACACCTCTGCTTCTTAAGATTAAGATATGTTATGCATGATGGTTGTCTAGCCCAGTGTTTCCCAATCTTGGCCACTTGAAGATATCTGGCTGGCTGGGGAATTCTGGGAGTTGAAATCCAGATATCTTCAAGTAGCCAAGGTTGGGAAACACTGGTCTAGCCTATGGATGTTCCCCAGATCATTATCACTTAATGTTACTCCATCATTTTGATATTTTGGATTCCCTAGACCAGTGATGGCGAACCTTTTTTGGTTCGGGTGCCAAAAGTGGTGTGTGTGTGTGTGTGCTAGCATGTGTGCATGTGTCCACATCCCTATCCTCTCCCCCCATGCATGCACAATCCCCCACACCATTTGGATGTGGTCCAGAGAGCCGCACTGGTGTGAACCCATCTGACTTTTGGCGATTTTTTTTCTGACATCCCTGTGTCAGAAGAAGCCCTTCCGCCCCACCCTCACCTTAATGCTGACCTTCATTCTTTGTCTGAAGCACAGTTGAGGGCTTCTTCCACATGGAGACACTGGGGGGGGGGGGGAAATAACCAAAAATCAGTGGGTTCATACCAATGCGCGGCTCCCTGGACCACACTGGAACTGCCTTTTTCCGAACTTCCGGTTTGTCCTTTGGGGAATTTTTTGCCTCCCAGGCTTCAGGGAAGCTTCCCTGAAGCATCCAGAGCACAAAACTGCCTTTCTAAAGGCCGAAAATCAGCTGACCAGCATGCACATGCATGCTGGAGCTGAAACATAGAAAAGTCTTGTGTGCCCTCCCATATGGCTCCATGTGCCACCTGTGGCACATATGCCATAGGTTCACCATCACGGCCTAGACATATCCTTGAACATGACAGAATTTGGTTTATGTGTCAGTAACCAAAATTTTGTGTTTTCCATAAACCAGAAATTCAGTGGTACATCCTGAACATTATTAAGGAACTTATTTCTCTGTCTTCTGTCTCATGGCGAGGAAGCCCCAAGGAATGTTATTTTATTTGCTGCTGGCTTAACAGTGCTTATATGATTATCTAACTTCTTCCAGGCTGAATCATACTGAACAAGAGAACATATCTGAAGGACTAGAAAGGCCCAGTAAGAGCATTAAGTGGTTTTGTGAACAAAAATGAAGTAATATTTGCAAGGCATGATAATAAAGAATAGCTGCTCCAGTACAGAGTCAACTTGCTATGATTGTTGAAGTAACTAGGGAATTGTCCATACAACAAGAGTAAGATATAGAAAATGTGTTTACAAGTTTGAAATTACTTTGCTGCCTACTAATAAAATAGATCCATTGATACATGGGCAGTTATATAAATTTGATGGATGGATGGATGGATGGATATTAAAACCAAGCAACCTTCAGTTTTGCCCTCTTACCTTTAGTGTAGGAGATTCTACTTTTGTTTAAAATTATTCTATGGCTTCAAGTTGCATCAGTGTATGATGAGTAAGTTAAAGGATTGAAGAAGTGAAACAACTTGCACAAAAAGACAAAGTAGGTAAAATCAGCAGAAAATAAGGAACGAGCAAACAATCTCTTAAAAAAGCAAAGTCATTAGCAAAGATTTAATGATAGGTGCCCAAGGATACACCAGGATTTTCTTGCTGTTCCATAAAATAACTTTTGCTTGAACTGACCAGATCATTTTCAAATGCTAGATTTTCATTGGGAGGCCAGAACACTGAACACCTTACTTACTTAGCTGGGTATCTTGTTTGGTTCTAAGGAAACATAGTATATGATTATAATATAATTATATTATATTATAATAATATAATTATTAAAATATTATATTATAATCTTAATAATAATAATAATAATAATAATAATAATAATAATAATAATAATAATAATAATTAGATTTGTATGCCGCCCTTCTCCGTAGACTCGGTGCGGCTCACAGCAATAATAAAAAATAGTGTACAGTAACAAATCTAATATTTAAAAAGATCTAAAAACCCATTATTTTTTTAAAAAACTATACACACACACAAACATACCATACATAAACTATATAGGCCTGGGGGAGATATCTCAATTCCCCCATGCCTGATGGCAGAGGTGTGTTTTAAGGAGTTTACAAAAGTCAAGGAGGGTGGGGGCAATCCTAATCTCTGGGGGGAGCTGGTTCCAGAGGGTCGGGGCCGCCACAGAGAAGGCTCTTCCCCTGGGTCCCACTAGACGACATTGTTTAGTCGACGGGACCCGGAGAAGGCCAACTCTGTGGGACCTAACTGGTCACTGGGATTTGTGCGGCAGAAGGCAGTCGCGGAGATATTCTGGTCCGGTGCCATGAAGGGCTTTATAGGTCATAACCAACACTTTGAATTGTGACCGGAAACTGATTGGCAACCAATGTAGATATGCCTTCTGTACTATATATAATTTTGTAAATAGGAATATTCATTCATTCATTCATTCATTCCAAGCCATTTATCTGGCTGCCCATCTCACAAAAGCAACTCTGGGCATCTAACCTAGGATTAAAAGTCAGCAAGACCATCAATAATAATGATGATGATGATGATGATGATAATAATAGTAGTAATAGTAATAATAATAATAAGCATATAATGGCAGCTGAGGACAATGATAATCTTTGCAACCAGCCCTCCATTTCATGAATGTTACAGTTCTTATGAACCCATTATTACGATATATGCAGTTAAGGGCAGCACATTCTTATCAATGAAATGGCACCGTAATTTCCCTTGTGTAATTCAAATTACTCATTCTTAGTGCACGTCATGCTTATCCCTGGTAAACAATTGTTCTGATTAGGGTTGTCACCTACATATCAAATCCCAACCTCCTTATTCAGTCTCTAGAACCACCTTTTCCCTCTGTGTTATACCTAAAACAGTGGCAGTCAGAAGGGAGGCATTAGTGGGTCAGAAGGTCTATCTTTTTATGCAAAAGAACAATATGGTATGGTTAAGTTCCCTGGAGCCAGCTTCTCTTCTCAGTAATCTTTCTCTTCTTGCTGTCTCAAATTGAACGCAGATAACACTGGTGGCTTGTAATTATAGTTTGAAAGGTCTGCCAGGTTGCAAATATGTAATGAGCTCTAATTGTAGAACAGCATGGAGGCAGGCTTGTCATTGTGCAGTCATTAATCCAGTTAAACATAACACCGTCTCTTTCAGCTGTGCTGTGACACAGCGGAAGGATTAAGCTGGCAATAAGCAGTCACCACGCACCAGACAATGATGCTCCCCCATGCCTACAAATGAGACATTCTTGGTCTACCAGATCCAGGAGAAAGATTTTGCTGGTTATGAAGAATTCAAAGTCATAAGCATCCAAGTGAAGCTTGAGCATATACAATATCTCAACATATGCAAGGATGTCTCTTTGCAAACCTTCACTTCGTATTCATAAGCTTTACATATTACATATGGGAAAATTTGTTTGGACACATTACCTAATTGGAAATGTAGGCTGCTCCTATGTAGGAATGCACAATTAGATCACAAGGAAACATAAACAGAGAGAAGGCACTAATTTTGTATGAAAGTAAAGTAGCTAAGATGTTAACCCAAGAACCAGAAACCATCATATTTAAATATTTTCTTTTAAATGGATATAATTAGAGTTTTTAAAAAACGTGTGTGAAAGAAGAATAAAACTGCAGAACTATTTTCATAGTGTTATACAATAAATTGACCGTCTTGGAAATTTGGCCTTCATATTCTGATTTATAGTCTTAATTTCTAATTTCCCCCCATTATTGCATTATATGAACTTTTGTAAATGTTAAAAGCTTAAAATACCCAAAATGGAATGTGAAGATGGTAGAAGTTGCTGAAATGGTTAAATAGACTTGGTCGGTTAAGGAAAGAACAATAATTACTTTTATAAAAGATTGGAAACCTTTGTGGACTTTTTTTGCTAAAATGGTCAAAAACAAACAGATTTTACTGTTTCAAAGGGCTGTTTATGGAAAGAAGGAAACCAACATATATAATTTGCAAGGACAGAAATGGTAATAATCATGCTAGTAACTGCGGCAAAGATCACAAATCTTTTCTTTGAATCTTTTCTTTTTCTTTGTCTCTCTAACACTATTCCTTTTATTTTTATATATATTTATGTTTTATGCCTTTTTTCTAAGTTTCTGTGGTTTTTCAATTCTGCGAATGACCATTCGTTCAGCAACCAAAATTATGACAGGGCTGATTGAAGAAACATACGTTCTGTGTCCGGCACAAAAAAATATGGCTATTGCCATGCCACCATGGCGATCTGATGAAAATGTGGAAACTTGGCAACTTACCCTCCCTAATTATTACAGTGGGGATATTACGACTCCACCTATCTTTCCCCCTGCCCTACAACACTAGTCCCAGAGAATGTGGGCCTCCTCCCCACCCTGTCACACCTTGCTCTACCTATCTCTTTTGAAGTCTGCCTTTCCAAAAGAGTGCCCAGCTGATGTAATGTACAGCCTTCCTACAGAGCTACCTCTTTTTAAATATATATATATATATTTTTATTGATTTTGTAGATATGGTTACATAAAATAAACATAAAACAGTGCACAGTGCATGTGCCCATCACCCGACTGACAATAACCATCACCACCACCACCAATTGCGGGGGGTTTAAATATTTTCTAGTTTATATATATATATATATATATATATATATATATATATATATATATATATATATATACATATATATATATATATATATATATATATATATATATTTGTTTTTGTAAATTTTCACAGGTATATGTATGTAGATTGTTCTGAGTTCGGGTTTTGCCCTGTGTAATATTTTGCATGTTTATGCGACGTTTCGGTGAAATCACATTCACCATCATCAGGCTGAAGTTTCCAAGCTTCGTGTGCACGAAGCTTGGAAACTTCAGCCTGATGATGGTGAATGTGATTTCACCGAAACGTCGCATTAACATGCAAAATATTACACAGGGCAAAACCCGAACTCAGAACAATCTACATATATCCATTTTACAACAGCACGAAGCTTGGAAACTTCAGCCTGATGATGGTGAATCAACATATAACCTTTCACCTTATTCCATCGTGCCATCAGCTTCTCCAATTTATTTTCATCAAACTTGTTTAATGTTATTTCCATGATTTCAAAATGAATGTGATCCACCATGTACCAGTACCAGTTCTGTAGTGTCCATTTTATAGACTCTTTCCAACCCAATACCACTACCGCTTGAGCGCTTTCCAGTGCTGCAGTTTTTATTTCTTTAAAATCTCTTAGTTCTCTTTGTTTAATTAATATCGCTATTTCTTTTGTAATTATCCAATTAATATTTAGTATTTTATTTATTTCGTTCTGCACTTCCTTCTAAAATTTCTGAATTTCTACACACTCCCAGAACATATGCATGAAGATTCCTTTCTTTTGGCAACCATGCCAACAATTACCTTTCTCTTTCCCCTGGAAGTGTGCAAGTTGTGCTGGTGTATAATACCATTTATGTAAAAATTTTCTTCTCATCTCTTTAACTCTTGTGTTCTTAATCTTATGTATATTTTCTACTATTTCTTTCATTTCACTTTCATCTATTTGTAAATCATTTTGCCAGCATCTTGTCAAGCCTTTTACTACTTCCTCTTCTGCTTGCGATAACATTCTATATATATTACTAGCTTGAGCTTTTGTATCATTGATCTTTTCTCCTACAGAGCTACCTCACAATAATTTGGAAACAGGTCCCCTTCTCGCAATCTCTCAGAAGGGTGAAATTTTTTGGGAATAGCAGCGACTTCCAGAATAATGTAAGGCAGCCTTGGTAGGAAGGCCATGCATCACATTGGCTGGGCACTTTTGTGAGAAGGCAATCTTTAGAAGAGCATCTTTTCTGAAAGAGTGTCTAGCCAACACGTTGCATGGCCTTCCGGTAGAAACATCCTTATATCCAGTGAAGGGCTAAAAAATTTTTTACTACCACACTGTGGGTGTGGCTTATTTTGTGGGTGTGGCTTGATGGCCATGTGACCAGGTGGGAGTGCTTGTTGATCATGTCACTGGGGGGGGGTGGCGTAAAGGTCATGTGACTGGCTTAAAGGTGGCCAACTTGAGGTCACTCACATGAAGGGTTTGGGTTAGGGTGCCTGGCCTCTCCTCGCCTCAAAAATTTTCCTATCTACTATTACTGAACATCCAAAATATAGTATTTAATTCTATGTATATATACCATATGTGTACATACATACTGCATACAGGCACACAAAAATTTACATCATCTACTATATAAACTGTATGTGTATGTACAGACACACACAGCACGTACTTCTAAAATTATACACATTCAACCTCATTTACTGTGATGGGAAAAACATACCCAGAGCCCAGAAGGGAAAAAAAGGGGGGGAAATGAAAATTTTGCTACCAGTACCGTGTATCTGACCAAAATTTTGCTTTCAGTGCTGCGTACCTGACTGTACACATAGGAGCCCATCACTGCTTGTGAGATTGCTCACAATCTCTCAGAAGGACAAGAGTTTCCAATCTTGGTGCTCCAACATTGGAGGTTTTGAAGAAGAGATTGGACAACCGAGTCTTTGGAGAGGGGCGGCATACAGATCTAACAAATTATTATTATTATTATTATTGTTATTATTGTTATTATTGTTATTATTTATTATTATTATTAGTGTGTATGTGTGCGTGCGATTGAGTAGTTGTGATTTTATGATATTGATTATTTTATATTAATGTTTTTTAATTGACTTTTTAAATTTTAATATTAGATTTGTAATGTATTGTACTATTGTTATGTTGTGAGCCGCCCCGAGTCTTCGGAGAGGGGCAGCATACAAATCTAATAAATTATTTATTATTACTATTATTATTATTATTATTATCATCGTGGTGATTATTATTATTATTATTATTATTATTATTATTATCTGTCATCAGGCATGGGGGAATTGAAATTTCCCTTCCCCCTAGGCTTATAGAATTTATACATGGTATGCTTGTATGTATGAGTGGTTCTTTAAATTGGGGTTTTTTAGATTATTTTTAATATTAGATTTGTTACATTGTCTTTTTATATTGTTGTTATATATATGTTTATATTGTTGTATGCTGCCCCGAGTCTTCAGAGAGGAGAGGCATACAAATCTAATAATTAATTAATTAATTAATTAATTAATTAATTAATTAATTAATTAATTAATTATTTGTCTGAAAGGGTATGGGATTTCCTTCTTGAACAGAGAGTTGGATTAGAAGCCCACCAAATCCTTTCCAACTCTGTTATGTTTCCCAATCTACTGATTTAATGAATCCTTTATCACAGTGATGCAGAAAGGCTTTGGACTGTAATAATGCTGTTCTCTTTGATATTGTGTACAGCTCTCAAGAAAAATTGGTGGGGATTTTGAAAGCTTCAATGTACATGTTGTACATTTCTTGTCTCTTTACTGCTGAACAATGGGAGGAAATCAACATGTTGAGAAAGATGTAGTTATGAGTGATAAGGGATGCCAGCAAGCCAATTTTTTCTTCTTTTTCTGGAAAAGGGATTCAAAGGGTTTTTGTTTTGTTTTGGGTTGTGGGTTTTTTTTAAAAAAAATTATTTCATGACTCAATACATGAGGGAGCCTGGCCAGTATTAGACCCAGGAGACACTCAGATATTGGCCAGTGTGGAAGCATATATTGTTTGCATGTGCCTATGATTATAGTGCTGCAAATATCACAATGAATACAGACAATGTCGAAATAGTCCAACTGAATGTTCAAATGCATTAAAAACACGTAAGATATTTAAAAAAAGGTATTCTCAAAAGTCCCAATACAGTGTTCCCTCGATTTTCGCGGGTTCGAACTTCGTGAATAGTCTATACCACGGTTTTTCAAAAAATATTAATTAAAAAATACTTCGCGGTTTTTTTCCTATACCACGTTTTTTCCCACCCAATGACGTCATATGTCATCGCAAAACTAATAATTTTTGCAAATAAATAACAACAAAAATAATTATTGTTAATAAATAATTATGTTTATAAATATCAGGATCACTAACTGTCTTATTCAATGGTGAGTACCAGTAATAATGGTGAGTAAATGGTTGTTAAGGGAATGGGGAATGGTAATTTAGGGGTTTAAAGTGTTAAGGGAAGGCTTGTGATACTGTCCATAGCCAAAAATAGTGTATTTACTTCCGCATCTCTACTTTGCGGAAATTCGACTTTCGCGGGCAGTCTCGGAACACATCCCCTGCGGAAATCGAGGGAACACTATACATGTAAAAACAGAGAAGTCATTTTAACTGATTTGTGTGTCTTGTTGGATGAAAAACCATGTGTTACCAGCATGAAAAAATCAGAATTAACAACAACAACAGAGTTGGAAGGGAGCTTGGAGGTCTTCTATCTAGTCCAATCCCCTGCTTAGGCAGTAAATTCTATACTACTTCAAACAAATGGTTATCCAACATCTTCTTAAAAACTTCCAGTGTTGGAGCATTCACAACTTCTGGAGGCAAGCTGTTCCACCGATCATTTTTTCTATCAATTGTCAATTTGGAGTTCCACTGATTTAGGTAGAAGCATTAAGCTGTTTTGTTATTGGCAGAAAGCTAAACTAAATAAAAAGTTAAAATCTGAGCTTAAAAATCTTTTTTTGTATATCTTAACTGTTTGAGAAAAGTTACTAACCTACCCAGGCTTCATGCTCTGGGGAATCCAGAGCATGATACCATGGTCTTTCGAGGCTGAAGGATGGCAATATAAAAATCATAAATGTCTATTTGAAATAGAAATAATATAAAATAACTATACATTATCGGATTAGAGAGTCAATCAATGATTAGTATAGGAAGCAAACCACTGGTTCTTGTAGGGTGGTTTGACTCGGTGAGTGGATGGGTGCTTATTAAATTGAAGCTTCCTGTTAATAGTTTGGTTGCTAGATTTTTCACCAGCTGCAGTTTCTGGATCACTTTCCAGGACAGGAAAGCTCAAGTAAGACAGGTCATGGATTTGCTCTTTTGGGCAGAAGGTAGCCCAATGCAAAGCCAGCCTCAAAAGCCAGAGCAACTCCAGTTTGGCAACTATGGGAAATTCCCACTACTGGTTCTATAGAACCAGTCCGAACTGGCAGGAACCCATCTCTGGCATGCGAGAACTGGTAGTAAAGGGTTTTAGAACCCTCTACTGATCAGATTTATGAATGAATGAACTTCAGTGTCCAAAGTAGGTTGCACTGACTTATTGCAGAGTAGGTCATAGCGAGGTTATCGACCGGAATTGTATGCTGCCTAATTTGGGGAGGTTGCTTGTTTGTGGTCTTATATAATTGATATAATGTGATACTTACCATATTTATAATGCAAGCGAGGACCAGACACAAATGCAGGGTTGTTATAGTTGAATGTAAGAAAAAGGAAACAGATGGACTTTATCATTTCTGTTTATAACAGAAGCCCATGATACAAGCTTATAGTATAGCTTTATACTGTAATTTCGGGGGAAGAAAGAGGTCAAGAAGCCGGTGAAAAAAGGTTTAAAGAAAGTGCATATGTCTACTCTCTTGTACAGGTTGTAAAAGAAAACTGTTATGGTGGCTTCATAGCAGTGTCATTTTATGTGTGTGTCTGTGTGTGTGTGCAGTAAGACATTTTCAATTTGCAAAGAAGTTCCCTACCCAATGTTACACTTAAATGTTGAAAAGAGGGTAGGAAGTATCAGAGGAACTGCACTTTTTTCCTACTGTTACAATGACACTTCCACTGTTGTAAGTCAATACCATAAGATATGAATATGCATGAGTCAGTAGTGCAGAGGAATTATATTTATAGCTTCTAGGTGTCTAGAAAAAATACATAGGGGCAGTGTTGACACAGAATACTTGGCTAGGGATAATTTGTCCAATTGATGGTTTGGGGTTCATACAAAACTCCACCCCATTCACTAATTGCACAATTCATTTCAAGCTGGCTTCCTGAGAACAAACTCAAAATATTGAGAGGGAAATAACACTAAATAACAGCAACGGAAGAGGAGGAGGAGAAGCTGACAAAGAAAACCTACTATCTACTTTTTAATTTATTAACTTATTACACAAAGTCCAATGCTATCGATTTTCTGTATATTAGAAACAGATTCTGTAACCCCATTTGAAAATGGAGGAGAATTGTAATGGGAACAAAAATTAGAGTTCATTTTTGAGAATACATTATTAGCCACAAGGAAGGCCTTTTCAGCAAGTTGACTTGGGACCAAGAAACTAATTCTCTAATGCTTTCAGATAGTAAAATATGATGCTCTTATAATCAGTAAAAGATGGGGAGGGAGTAAGATGGCAAATCTGGGCCCAAATATTTGGTTTCAAAGTGTTGCAAGCAAATTGTTGGCCCTCAGCTTCACTTCCTAGAAGAAAAGGCTTTGGCAGAGTTATTTCTAATGAGGACATCATTTTAGAGAGCCAACCTCACATACAGCCCCCCCCCCCTTTTAAAGAGTACTTTCCATTTGTCTTCCAAATTAAATAGTAAAACTGAATGTGGAGAAATGCAGAATTACATGTGCTATGCAGATGGTTTCTTACTTATGAGTTCAAAGGGCAACAAGGCTTTCCATGTTCAAATATTAACGCAGAGAAAATTCATTTCAGACTTTGGCACTTCTGAATGTTTGAAAATGAAAGAGAGATTGGGCATTTTAAGATTCATCCCTAATATCACTCTCCATAATATCATTCACCATCTCAGATGAAGGGTTTCAATGTCTCTGCAGCCATGCTTTATTTTCCATCGATCAACTGCCTTTCTTTGACATGCTTTGACATGTTTTGATGTCAAGTCAAATGGAGGTCCTAAAGGAGAATGCAATTGGTAATGGTTTCATAAAACACTTACTACTGTATGTTGTGATTCAGCCTGAGGCTCCTCAGGGACCGGCTGGATCTCTGCCGGATCCATGCCCAGACAGTGAACAGGAGGGGGAGGACCAGGCAGATGGGGGAGAGGAACGTCAGGAAGAGGAGGAGGGAGAGCAGCCTGAGACCCCTGGGGGGGGGGGCTCTCCCCAGCTAGTAGCCTGGATTCATTGGATGAAGACGCACAGGCTATAATAGACATGAGGCAGTGACGTGCAGCTCAAAGATGGGGCCAATTAGAAAGGTATTTCCATCCCTGAATTGGCAACAGCTGGGTTTGGGTGTGGTTCTCCTCAGCAGGGTTGAAAAGGCAGGCCCACCCTTACAGTCTTGTGGAGAGTTATCAACTAGGAGTCCTGTGACCTTGCTTCGATTCTCGGCGTCTCTGATCGTGGCTTGTGGCCTAGAAGTCTGGAAGACTTGGGGGAGGCGTGGGTTTTATTATCTCCAGTGTTGTTTTTGCCAGCAAGAATCCTGTTTTATTGCCTGGCCTTCGTGAAACCTCTGTGAAGCTTCATAGTGTTCCTGTCTGTAAGAACAGTTTTTGTTACCTGTGTTTGCTTTGAATTATATAAACTGCCTTTGCTTTTTACCAATGTGTCTGGCTACTCTTTTTGGTTGGTGTTGGCGTCTGGGGGGACCCAGACAGAACACTGTATGTAACTGCTTACTTTTTCTCCTTTAATCAAATGGTCTGTTGTTACCATAGTCCAGCCTGATCCAAACTGCTTTCTCCAGATGTTTGGAACAATAGTATTTCTCCCATCCGATCCAGCGATGCAGCAGTAATGACAGTAGATGGGATTCAAAGCTGAAATATTTAGGTCCTAAATTAGGACAGGCTGCTCGAAACCTTTCAGAAGCCACTCCTTTGTTACACAAACTTCCTTATCTGTTGCATTTTCTTCAGCTGTGGGTGCAAATGCATAAAGCCATGCCTCAGCCTTGTATTAGATATTACATTTGACACATTAATCGTTTTCATATGGGTTTTAGCAAGAAATCATATTTTGTTTTGGCTTTTTGCTTTTACGCAGAAATGTAAATTCAAGCTTCATATGAAGTCATTTCCCGAACAATTTATATATATATAAACATTTATTAACATATATTAATAGAACAAACGTGAAAAAGCGCAGGCAAAAAGAAACTTCACACTGAAATCAGCTCAAACCAGCATATTGAAAAAACTCTAGGAAGAAAAGGCTTGGAATTGAAAAAAAGCAGCAGGGGGAAAAGTACCATGTTAGTCTTCCAGCCGTTCTGATACCCATACAATCTGAGACAGATGTTCCTAGGAAAGAACCTCTAAAAGCATCCTTATTCTATGGGCAAATCTGTGTGGGAATATTTATAGACCCTCAAGATCCAGAACTAAGCAAAATGCTATCAATTTGACTTATATCAAAAATAAAATAATAAAAAGTAAAGTAAAATAATAAATAAAATAGAATAAAATATAAATAAAATAATAAAATAAAATCCCCGGGACCGCCTTCTGCCGCACAAATCCCAGCGACCAGTTAGGTCCCACAGAGTTGGCCTTCTCCGGGTCCCGTCAACTAAACAATGTTGTTTGGCGGGACCCAGGGGAAGAGCCTTCTCTGTGGTGGCCCCGACCCTTTGGAACCAACTCCCCCCAGATATCAGAGTTGCCCCCACCCTCCTAGCCTTTCATAAGCTCCTTAAAACCCACCTCTGTCGTCAGGCATGGGGGAATTGACATTTTCCCTCCCCCTAGGCTTATAAAATTTATGTATGGTATGCTAGTATGTATGATTGGTTTCTAAATTGGGGTTTTATAGATTAATTAAATATTAGATTTGTTACATTGTATTATTGTTGCTGTGAGCCGCCCCAAGTCTGCGGAGAGGGGCGGCATACAAATCTGATAAATAAATAAATAAAAATAAATAAAATAAATAAAATAAAATAAAAATAAATAAATAAAATAAAATTTAAAACATTTAAATAAATAAATAAAAAATAAATAAATAAATAAATAAAATAAATAAAATAAATAAAATAAATAAAATAAATAAAATAAATAAAATAAATAAAATAAATAAAATAAATAAATAAAATAAAATAAAATAAATAAAATGCTCCAACACTAGAAGTTTTTTAGAAGATGTTGGATAACCATTTGTCCTAAGTAGTATAAGGTTTCCTGCCTAAACAGGGAGTTGGACTAGAAGACCTCCGAGGTCCCTTCCAACTCTGTTATTGTTATTATGAAATGAAATGAAATGAAATAATGGTTGGAGAGCCAATAAAAATATCTGACATTTGAGAAATTTCTCTTCCCTGTGGCTTCTGCAGATCAGCTATGAAAAGCAGATATTTTCAGCCAGCTAAAGATTTTGAAATGTCTTTAGAGATAGGGTTGCAGAACCTCAATCTGGGTGTTCTGAGATAATGGATAGAATGTTCATTGTGAAATCACACTGCCTCTTCCTATCACATTTTATAACTACCCTGTTTATTGTATATCTTTTATTATTTTATTTGACTGCCTAGACCTGTCTCTACTGTTGTCTTGGCAAGAATTTGAAAGTGGCTTGCCATTGCCTCCTTTTTAGGGCTGAGAAAGAGTGACTGGCCCAAGGTCACCCCACTGTGCGTAAGGCAGGACCTGCATTCACGATCACCAGGTTTCTAACTTGGTATCTTAGCTTACCATATCCCAAAGATGCTTCTTCTGGAGACAACTGGACTTCCTTGGTTTTTTTTTTCTTTTTTTGAAGACGTTTCTCTTCTCATCCAAGGAGCTTCTTCAGCTCTGTCAGGATAGTCGGGAATGGAAGCGGAAGAATCTTCTTGCATGAGAAGTGAAACATCTTCAAAAGAAACAAAACAGTTACCTCCAGAGAAAAACACCTTTGGGACAACCGTGACCTGGAGAATCTATACAGACTCTTAGCTACCATATCAAACTGGCTTCCAATGTTCCTTCCTTTCCTATATTTTAATCGTAGGGGAGGCAAGGCACTATGTACACTAATCTTTTCTGAGACTGAGTCTCATTTGGACTGACACTTGGGCAAGCTCTTCTGACATTTCTCTCACTGCCTTTTTAAAAAAAAGGTATTTCCTTCCTTTCTTTAGAAGTTTCTCACAAGCCCAGTTTTACAAACAATTGGGGGGGGGGGAGAGAAAACCAAAGCTTCCTAAGAGGGAAAATAATATATTTGATTAATATTTACTGGATCTGTAAGAAGTCCTTCTGCTTTTGGGGTTAAGAGCCGGGGTGGCGCAGCAGGTAGGGTGCTGTACTGCAGGCCACTGAAGCTGACTGTAGATCTGAAGGTCAGCGGTTCAAATCTGATCACCGGCTCAAGGTTGACTCAGCCTTCCATCCTTCCGAGGTGGGTAAAATGAGGACCCAGATTGTGGGGGCAATACGCTGGCTCTGTTAAAAAAAAGTGCTATTGCTAACATGTTGTAAGCCGCCCTGAGTCTAAGGAGAAGGGCGGCATAAAAATTGAATAAATAAAAATGAATAAATAACTAAGCTGATGAGATCTTGCTTTATTATGCATTTGAACTTTTCTCACTGCCTCCTCAGATCTTGGTCCTTTCCCTCTTCCTATTTTTCCATCATGTTCAGCTTCCATTTAAGTTCTTTTTCTCCGTGGCTTCCTGTGTCAAAGTATTTATTTTATTTATTTATTTTGTCCAATACACAATAATACACAATGAAGGTTATAGAGGATATAGTAGAGAAGAAATACGAGATATAGGAGAGACTATAGGACAGGGGACGGAAGGCACTCTAGTGTGCTTATGTACGCCCCTTTAAAGGAACTTCCTGGCTTTTCATCCACTATGGAACCCTCAGCAACCCTGCTTAGCAATTGAGACGCTCCAGGCAAGCTACCAACCGAGCCACTAAATGTAGATCAGCAATGTTGGGATTGGAGCTCTTGTGTCTCTTTCTGCTGAAGAGGGAAAGCAAGACCTGAATGCCAATAGGCCATAGGTCTATTGGTCCCAGATAACCCATCCCCCTACACACACATGCACACACACACGCACACACACAAAAGCACTAGTGGAACCGGGAATCCTGCCACTCCTTTTTCAGTAGAAGAGCCAAGACAAGGCAGCTTTTTTGGCAATTGCTCAGGACGATGTGGTTTTGCAACCTTTTTATTTTTTTTAAGGGGGAAGTAGCTACTGCTTTGATAGTGTCAGGAAAAGGAGGGGAGGTGAAAAAAACTTTGGGAACTCATTAACACTGCTACTCATGTCAGAGGAAAAAAGGAGAAATAACTTCTCTGAATTAAGAAATGATTAAGGACAGGGAGAAAGAGAGAGAAGAGAAAGAAAGCTCCTTTGGGGCATTGATGACTTTAGCAGAATGAAATAAATGTTCTGAGGAGGGGGGGAGATTAAAATTGTAGCCCCATAGAATCCTTGAGAATTTCCTGTTTGTCCTCTTATTTTTTCCCCCATTTACCAAACAATCAAATCTTGGGTGCTACTGATGAAAGTTTAGTCCGGATTCTCCTTAACCTCACAGAATTTTTTATTTATTTATTTATTTATTTATTAGATTTGTATGCCGCCCCTTTCCGTAGACTTGGGGTGGCTCACATACCATACATAAATTGAATTGAATAGGTCCGGGGGAGATGTCTCAGTTCCCCCATGCACACACATTGAATAGGTCCGGGGGAGATGTCTCAATCCCCCTGCACACACATTTATTTATTTATTTGTTTGTTTGTTTGTTTGTTTGTTTATTTATTTATTTATTTATTTATTTATTTATTTATTTATTTATTTATTTATTTATTAGATTTGTATGCCGCCCCTCTCCGTAGACTCGAGGCGGCTCACAACACAATAAAACAGTTCATGACAAATCTAATAATTTACAATTACGATAAAGGTGGGTTTTAAGGAGTTTACGAAAGGCAAGGAGGGTAGGGGCAGTTCTAATCTCTGGAGGGAGCTGGTTCCAGAGAGTCGGGGCCGCCACAGAGAAGGCTCTTCCCCTGGGGCCCGCCAACCGACATTGTTTAGTTGACGGGACCCGAAGAAGGCCCACTCTGTGGGACCTAATCGGTCGCTGGGATTCGTGCAGCCAAAACTTTTTCTGGGCCTTAAAAATGCAACTTGAACAGAAGGAAAGGACCAAGTTGGCATCAAAACTCTGGACTAGCACTGGAACAAATCCCACTTGGATAAAGCTTTGGTTAAAAGTAATATTTTATAATCAGAAAATGGTTGGTTATATGGTAGAAAATAATCTACGTGAAATATATTTTAAAACAGATGGTGTTTCTTTCAAATAAATGACACTCTGGGAGATCATACAATTGTCATATCTAGGATCTTAGAGTACCTAATTGCATCTACAAACACAGAGATACAATCTGTCCTTGAACAGTTCATGAGACAGAAGTTGAATAACCATTTCTGATCCAGTATCGCAATTATCCATAAGGCAATATTCTCCAAATATATTAGGATTTCAGTGCCCAAAATTCCAAGGATAGGAAATCAAACTTGAGGATTCTGGAATGCACACACTACGACAGGGGTGTCAAATTCAAAGCCCACGGGCTGGATGCACTGGCCATCTCCACCCCCAGCTTAGTGAGGGGGGGGGAATTGTGATACGTCACGTGATGATGTGACATTGCGAGTTTATCTGTGCACTAGGAGTTCGAGGGAGGAGAACGCTACAAAACTATTTATTTTTATTTATTTATTTTATTTATTTATTTTGTCCAATACATAATACACATTGAAGAGAAAGATACGTAATAATATAAGTAAAGAAAAGAATAGAAGAAAAGATCTAAAAGTATAGGTGAACATATTTGAAAGGAAGAAAAGATAAATGAGATAAGGAGAGACAATTGGACAGGGGACGGAAGGCACACTGGTGCACTTATGCACGCCCCTTACTGACCTCTAAAGAACCTGGAGAGGTCAATCGTGGATAGTCTAAGGGAAAAATGTTGGGGGTTAGGGGTTGACACTACTGAGTCAGGTAGTGAGTTCCACGCTTCGACAACTCGGTTGCTGAAGTCATATTTTTTACAGTCAAGTTTGGAGCGGTTAATATTAAGTTTGAATCTGTTGCGTGCTCTTGTGTTGTTGTGATTGAAGCTGAAGTAGTCATTGACAGGTAGAACGTTGCAGCATATGATCTTGTGGGCAATACTTATATCGTATTTTAGGCGACGTAGGTCTAAGCTTTCTAGACCTAGGATTGATAGTCTGTTTCGTAGGGTATTCTGTTTCGAGTGGAGGAGTGAAGGGCTCTTCTGGTGAAGTATCTTTGGACATTTTCAAGGGTGTTGATGTCCAAAATGTGGTATGGGTTCCAGACAGATGAACTGTATTCAAGGATGGGTCTGGCAAAAGTTTTGTAGGCTCTGGTGAGTAGCATGAGATTGCCAGAACAGAAGCTGCTTAGGATCAGGTTATAGTACTATTACAGTACTATAACCTTCTTTTCTCACAGATTGAATAGGGAGAGTTTAACTTTTTATCTCATTAAAATGATAGCCAGCATAATAATATAGTTATTCTGCATCCTGCAAAGGAGGAAAGCACAAAGCCTTATGGGAGGATGGAATGATTCAATTATTTGCTAAGGAAAAGATTCAGGGGTATTTCCCGTAGATCTCCCTACGCTCCTAACAGTGCATCCCCAAAGTTGAATACATGGATATGAATATATTCTCACACATGCGTATCTTACATAACTCTGGCACGGGGACAGAAATACTTAGGGGCGGGGTCATTACTCAGAACATTGCAGATAAATTATTTGCTTCTGTTGCTATTCATAGACTAACATTATACAATATAGAAGGAGGAAATCCAGACTGTGCCAAAGGAAAGCTCGTTTCACATGAAGGATCTCTATCAGTGGAACACTGGGTAGATCTTTCCATCCCAGCTGCACTCTGGGCACCGCGATTAAGACGGAGATAAATGCAATCAAGGGGAGACAGTCTTAAAACAGACTAAGATAACGTGAGATTCTCTTCTCCTTCTGTCACATAGCCATGTCAATGTATATCAATATACCTATGACTCAGAAGAAAACAATGTCCTTATCCATCATTCTAGATAAGTAGTTGCCGTAAAATTAAAAATAGCTTTCGGTCAATATGCCATGGCACCAGTGACACTTTAGTCACATTTTTCTTTATAGGTTCAGCAGAAAGTAAAGAAAAATGGTTATTCAAGCCTCTGATCTGCAGTTATTTACTTACCTGTAATTAAGGTCTCCCCCGGATTGGTGAGTTATTCACACTTTGCCACCTCACCTTCGTGCCGGCCCCTTCTTTCTGAGTCATCTATCAATCATCTTCTTGCTAAAGGCCTCCCTACTCCTGTTTCATCCACTCCACGCAAATGAATATTCTGGTCAAACAAGGACAAAGTTGCCTGGGGATCTATTGCATTATTCTTTTTCAAGAAAAATGTACAGTCCAAATTGTCTGGATTTGCCATAAGGGTAGAACAAGACCATCCTGGAGTGATGGCCTTGCGAAAATAGAATGTCCATATTCCAATGGACTGTCCCATGAATTAGTAGATTCTGGAGTAGCAGAAGATTTAGATTTTTTAAATTAGATTTATTGGATTTGTATGCCACCCCTCTCCGCAGACTCGGGGCGGCTCACAACAATGGTAAAAAGAGTACATGGTAACAAATCTAATATTTAGCAATCTAAATTACAGTTTTAGGTTAAAAAGTCCAAAAAGGAAACCCCAATATATAAAAAAACAAGCACACAATCGAATCATACACAAAAACTACATGGGCAAGGGGGATATGTTTCAATTCCCCCATGCCTGACGGCAGAGGTGGGTTTTAAGGAGTTTACGAAAGGCAAGGAGGGTGGGGGCAATCCTAATCTCTGGGGGGAGCTGGTTCCAGAGGGTTGGAGCCACCACAGAGAAGGGTCTTCCCCTGAGTCCCGCCAGATGACATTGTTTAGTCGACGGGACCCAGAGAAGGCCAACTTTGTGGGACCTAACCGGTCGCTGGGATTTGTGCAGCAGAAGGCAGTCTCGCAGATATCCTGGTCCAATGCCATGTAGGGCTTTATAGGTCATAACCAACACTTTGAATTGTGACCGGAAACTGATCAGCAACCAATGCAGACTGCGGAGTGTTGGAGTAACATGGACATACTTAGAGAAGCCCATGATTGCTCTCGCAGCTGCATTCTGCACGATCTGAAGTTTCCGAACATTCTTCAAAGGTAGTCCCATGTAGAGAGCATTACAGTAGTCGAGCCTCGAGGTGATGAGGGCATGAACCCTGGGAACTCTGGTTTGTGAATGTCCAATAAACTCTACCCAGTGAAGGGCTACCAAAAGTTTTACTACCACACTGTGGGCGTGGCTTATGCAGGATGCCCTGCATTTTCTTTCAACTTCTTTCAGTGCAAATTGGGTGCTCTGGGGTGGAGATCCATTTTTGCTACCCCACTGCGTTCCTCCCCCCCCCCATCTGGGCATCAGCTCACCCTTGACTCTACCCTTCTACCTTGACTCTACTCTTCTGAGGTGCTCTACACAGCTTAAAATTTTCAGTCACCTCAGATCCTACAGGGATAAATGAAATAACTTGAACAAGAACATTGCCTATTGCAATAGTGTGGTGATCCATTTGAGTCACCAGCTCTTGGAATGCTGAAACCAAACAAATCAGTGATCAGATCCTGAAAAGTCATATTTGCATAATGAACTTTTCAGTGGTACCAGTACTCATCCTTAATTGGTTCTGGGAGACGCAATGAGTACCAAAATGATAATTATCAAACAAATTTTCGCCATAAGGAATGATGCTTTGTGAGTCACAAAGCAACCGACACTGACAGGTTCTATCTTGTATGATGAGTACACAACAAATGATGAGTACTGGGACAAAATTTTCATATCATATCAAATTTGAGTATCAAAGTGGTTGAGTACCAAGGTACCACCGTAGAAGGAAGTTCCATTTACTGTATGCTACTTCTTTTACTATTGAGTCTGTAAGCAGCCCCATCACTTGTCTTATTGATAATTACCACCGTTAATGGCAATTGGAACGATTGCTGTTAATTTGCTCGAATGAGTATTCTGAAACTACAATTTAGTGTCTCTGAATCAACACTACAAGACTGTACCTTTGCTATTGGCAAATAAGCATCTGAAAATGGTTGTGAATCCCTTTTCAAATCATTGTAAATTATGTTATTAACCTTAATTTAATTAAACTTTATAGCCTCCTAAACAATTATCTCCTCTGAACCTTTTCAAGTACCAACCAGAAATGAGGGTCATTATTCTGTAAAAGTTATCTAAATAAGGGATTGTAAGAAGGTTAATTTTTAAAAGGGGGTATTGCTTAGGAACAAATCACTATTGGACAAGATGAAGTATTACATTCTGATCAGGATGAGTATATTACTCTTACTTGACTTTTCCGTGTAGTGTTTGAATTATTTCATTATGGGTTGCATTACATTATTACTATCTTGTTACTTTTATATTAAGCTATTTTTATATTAAGCTAATTTTGTATTGCATTTTAATTGGTTTCTTCTGTATTTTATTTTTTATTCATATTTTTAACAGCTTTACAGGCTACTTTCTAGTCAAACCAAGGAATATAAATTTGCAATAACAATAACAACAGAGTTGGAAGGTTGGAGGTCTTCTAGTCCAACCCCCTGCTTAGGCAGAAAACTCTACACTACTTGAGACAGATGGTTATCCAACAGCTTCTTAAAAACTTTCAGGGTTGGAGCATTCACAACTTCTGGAGACAAGCTGTTCCACTGATTAAATGTTCTAACTGTCAGGAAATTTCTCCTTAGTTCTAAGTTACTTTTCTCCTTGTTTAGTTTCTGCCCATTTTTTCTTGTTCTACCTTCAGATGCTTTTTGTTCTACCTTCAGATCTTGTTCTACCTTCAGATGCTTCTTGTTCTACCTTCAGATGTTTTTAAATCGTATTAGTGTTTTTAAAGTTCTTTTTAGTCATATTAATTGGATTTTTAGATATGTACTGTATATGTTATATTGTTTTTGATATGTTGTGAGCTGCCCTGAGTACTCGGAGAGTCCTGAGTCTTTGGGATTGGGTGGCATAGAAGTCAAACAAACAAAGAAACAAATAAATAAATAAATAAATTCAAGACCACGTGGTAATTCTGATTATTTTACTATCCATGGATCTAGTTTTCAGAAAGGCACTGATGTCTTGCTGAGCATTTAAATGGAATATTGCCTGAGCATTTGTGCCAATAATTCTAACAGCTGTTTTATAGATAAAAGGAGAAGAATTTTTTCATTTTTAAGCAATCAAATAACACAGGAATCAGTGGGGAGGTTATTAACAATATATCTGGGAAGGAAGGGGTCACAGCATCTTACCCCAATGACTTTGATTGATGGGTGGAGGAAAGATGAGCAAAAATTCTTTTCAGAAGTATCAGATTTGGCTGGGATTTTTTTATTTTTCTTAGATGCACTATGTACTATTGTAGTAATGCATTATTGTAGTAAAACACGTTCAGGCTCCCTTTCACCATTGACCTAAAGGCTGACTTTATGCCATGAACTTAAGACAGAGAGCTTTCAGTCAAGCAGGAGCCATGATATCATATCAAGGTCTCTTAATTGTTTGCATTGTTGATACCTGTAATCTGTTCATTGCCCTGTTCTTCAGATACCTGACTCAAGAGGCAGAATCCAACACTAAAGTGGTTATCATCTTTTACCTGGAAATGTGATTAATTACCTCTGGCAGATAAGGAAATTTTAGAGCGCCATGACTCCTTCTCAACCATCTGGTTGTAGCAGCAACGACAATAATAACAAAAGGTAAGGAAGGTGCCAGATTATTCTGAGGCAGAGTTCTCATGACAAAAATTTCTATATTTCTGCCTTCTGCCACACGAATCCCAGTGACCGATTAGATCCCACAGAGTTGGCCTTCTCTGGGTCCCATCGACTAAACAATGTCGTTTGGCGGGGCCCAGGGGAAGAGCCTTCTCTGTGGCGGCCCCGACCCTCTGGAACCAGCTCCCCCCAGAGATTAGAACTGCCCCCACCCTCCTGGCCTTTCGTAAGCTCCTTAAAACCCACCTCTGCCGTCAGGCATGGAGGAACTGAGATAACTTCCCCAGGCCTATACTGTTTATGTATGATATGTTGTGTGTATGTTTTCTTAAATTATGGGTTTTTAATTTTAACTATTAGATTTGTATTGTGCATTGGGGGGGGGGGTTTCTATTACTGTTGTGAGCCACCCCGAGTCTACGGAGAGGGGCGGCATACAAATTAAATAAATAAATAAATAAATAAATATTTGTGTCACCTCTTCATGCTATCAACATCAGGACATAATACAGGTTTTACATTCATATACTAAGAAGGAACAGCTGCTTTAGAAAATCAGGGATTTAACCCAATGGTTTGATAATGTGCCATCAAGTCAGTGAGAGATGCTAAGCAATCATGTAAAGAATTTTTCTCCAGGAAGATCTGCCTCCAGAGGTGGGTTTCTTCCAGCTCAGACCAATTCTGTAGAACTGGTGATAACTTGGTATTCTGTCGGGCTCTCTGGTACACTCCTCCCACAAATTCACAGGTACAAATTTCAGACACACACACATTTGAAAATTCAAAACAATGTTCTTTATAATGAAAATTCACTTAAACTAAGCCCTCTTTTTGTATAGCAAAGAACACTCATCTCCAAACAAACTGGTAATTTGTACAAGTCCCTTATCAGTTCTGTGATACTTAGCTTGCAGCTGTGAGGCAGTTCACAGTCCTTCTTCTTTCACAAAGTAAAACACACTTTGGTCTGGTTTAGTTTCAAAGCAGGGAAAAATCAGCACACAAAAAGTCAAAGTCAGCAACGCAGTCATGAAACACAATGATCAGATAATCCTCCACAATGGCCAAACCCACAGGCTGCTATTTATAGCAGCCTCACTAATCACCACAGCCACACCCAACCACAGGTGGCCTCATTTTCCTTGATAATAATATCTCAGTTGTTGTTGCCTATGCATCGCTCTCTGCATGCGAGGCTGTATCATTAACTCTTGTTCTGAATCCAAGGAGGAGCTAGATAATTGATCTCCTTCTGAGCTGTCTGCCACACTCTCCTCCTCCCTGTCACTTATGTCTTCTTGGTCAGAGGAGCCTTCATCAGCAGATTCCACCAGGGGCAAAACAGGCCTGCAGCATGTGGATGTCTCCCCCACATCCACAGTCCTTGGGGCAGGAGCTGGGCCAGAGCTAACCACAACACTTGGCGGCCTGGGTCGCTGGAAATGGCAGCGCCTCAGGCCTGCCATGCCTGCAAGCAAGTTCTCTCGGCAGCACCATAAGTGCTGCCATATTGTTTTTTGCTTCTACGCATGCTCAGAAGCTTTTTTTAGTACTGTGCATGTGTGCACCTGTGTAAAGCATGCACACAAAGTGCAATGCATACATGGCGCGTCCCTGAGCGAAGTGGCAGTAAAGGAATCTGGAAGCCACTCCTGTCTGCCTCCAACGTGGTCCTTCACCTCTCCAATGGTGGCGTTCTTGTTGCTGATGTAATTGAGCCCCTCCGTCCACCTTGCTACTGATCAAGACCAACTTTTGCTTCCCTTGAGTGTCACAGGAAAATCTTTGCCTGCACAGTTCATCTTTGTAGATATGACTCTTATATTAGGAAGAAGTTAATTTTACCAACCCCAAGGAATTCTGGGTGGGAAAACATGTCCACATTTGATGATATAAAGACCATTCTGTTGTTTCTATTTTTGATACAGCCATTCACTTTTACCGGGTCCTGAATCTAATCATAATGTGGATGGCAAAATGAACTTAAAATACAGGTAATCCTCAACTTACAAATGATTGTGTAGTGACTGTTCGAAGTTGGAACAGCACTGAAACAAGCAACTTATGACCGTTTTTCACACTTGCAGTCACTGCAGCATCCCCATAGTCCTGTGATCAAAATTTGGATGCTTAAGCAATTGGTTCATATTTATGATCATGTGGAGTTATGTGATCCCTTTATGACAATCAAAGCCTATGGGGAATTTAATTTAATTTAATTTAATTTAATTTATGCTGCCCAGTCCCTTGGGACTCAGGAAGACAGATTAACTTAACAATGGTATTAACTTAACAACTTCAGTGATTCACTCAATAATTGTAGCAAGAATGGTCATAAATGTCACTAAACCTCAGAAACGTTGGTCTCAATTGCCTTCGTAAATTGAGGATTTCCTATAATTGATTTTTTTTATATTGCAGGTGGATCTGATTTCTCCTCCCTCCTTCCCTCCCTCCCTCCCTTCCTCTATCTCCCCCCCATCTCTTTCTTTCTTTCTTTCTTTGTCTTTCTTTCTTTCTTTCTTTCTTTCTTTCTTTCTTTCTTTCTTTCTTTCTTTCTTTCTTTCTTTCTTGGTTCATTTATTGCTTTCTCCTTTAAACCAGTAAGGGGAAATATCACATAAAACATCACGTGGATGGACCGGTTTACAAGACGAATATTCCCACTAAGTCTTGTTTATTTTTCAGTTCATTTATTATTTGGCCTTTTGTCTATAATTTCTCACACCTGACTATTGTTATTAAAGCCTAATTTCAGTATGTTCACAACAGGGCTTGTCCTGAGCACCCTTGCATTCTTACCACTATGTACTCAAGCGTGTCTCTCTGTGTTTGTTTTTTTTTCTTTTTTAGACCTCATGATTCAGAGAAAATCAATATCCGGTTGACATGTCTAATTTTACTCCACGCAACCAACCTCTGCACCATTGGCCTCATCACTTTTCGGTTTGAACTCTGGGATGTACAGTGTACCCGCATGGGAGTTTATGAACAGTTCTCCCAGACAAGAGATTGAGAAGAAAACCAGAAGGAAGGAGAGGGATTCATCAGGAAGTAGGCAGTTTGCATCTCACGCTCTAACCCCGAACGTTTGTGCTGTTTAAAGCCATTCTTCAGCTAGCTTAGAAAATAAGGACTTTAGCCTAACAAGTCAGAAAAGGCATAGACCATGAACTTAAGACTGATAGTCTTGATAAGGAGCAGCGCCACTACCAGTAATGCCAGACCTGGAGACTACCTTTTACACACAGGCAAATAAGTCTCGCTTCGTGCAGCTATTGACAAGATCTTTGCCCTTAAGTTTGAACAGGAAATCTTAAAATGGAAAATACGCGGTGTAAAGGAAGGGGCGAGGCTGCCTTCATAAGAATGTGAAGAGGGAGGGAAATCCACAGGTTGTTCAAAATATGCAATCCTACTTCATTTCTTTCTTTCCTTTTTTTTTTTAAACGAAGTCCTTTTCACTTCTCTCCCTCCTTTGGATTAATTAATGCACAGACCAAAGCTCGCTCGCTATGCATAAATCATACTTTACATTTTTGCCATCAAAAGAAGATCTAGTTTTATGTCACTACTGGAGAGTGGGGGGGAGGGAGAGAGAGGGCAGGAGGGAGAGAGCGAGAGAGAGAAACACACACACACACACCGTCATGCTTGTTTAGTTTGTTGGGAGGTGAATAAAAATCTTAGCTTGCATCGTTCTGTGCATATTTTTATTTATTTTATTTTTATTTTATTACTTACATTTGTATGCCGCCCCTCTCCGAAGACTCGGGGCGGCTCACAACATGTGGAACAAATCATAAATAATGTGACAAGTTTAAAATATTTAAAGATTTATATATACATAACATTTTATATACATAGAAAGCACTAGTCTGAACATCTGTCTAAAATTATACAGTAATAAGGCAGGAAGAGATTAACAACAAGAGGCTGTCAACCAATTTGGGATGCTGGAAATGTAGGGAAGACAACCTGTCAGGCAGGCATCATTGGGTCCCATTCTGTTTCAAACAGAATAGTTCTTTCTGTCTCCAAGAATGCAGTTGAACTGTTTACAGATTGATCTGGCATTGAGGCAAATGTGCCATAAAACCCTTTCCAAAGATGCATTTTGTTTTTGTTTGTTTTGTTTTGTTTATTGTGTGTCTTATATCTCTCTGTCTATCCATTCATCCATCTATCCATCCATCTTACAAATAAAATCTTCTACATCATAGAATTAGAAAACTCGGGGAAATTTCAGTCTGGAGACTACAGTAGAAAGTTGGAACCATATCCTGAAAAAAATCCATGGCAAATAATTTTTTTTGCTGCTGCTACGAAAACTGGTTGGATGTATTTGTGAGGTCATCAAATTCAACCTAAAAGGGGCTTTGAGTAGGAGAATAAATGAAAAAGGTAAAGAAATAAGAAATACCCCAAACACAAAGGATTCAACTTTAATGAGAAATATGAATCAGATGTCCTGCATTCTGTTTATTATTAATAAATAATAGTAGTTTATTTATAATAATACGTAATTGTAAAATTTATATCCTGTCCCTCCTCCAGACACATACATTCCTCTCCCAACTTGTACCATAACTCTGTAAAGCAGAAAGGGCTGAGAAAATGAATGGCTTCAATGTGACTCATATTCAAATAACTTACATTTTATTCTTCATCTTAAACATGAACATTGAAACTGACCCAGTTGAAACTAGAGTCAGTTTGTGTTCAGCTACGATTAAAGCTGCAGGGGGAGAATCCAGGGGGACATTCATTTGTTATCATCTAAAACACAAAAAAAGGCAATCAGACTTCATCATAGACAAAATACAGCCAATCAAGTGGCTTTATATCAAATACACAGAAAAAATCTTTCAGATCTGCAATTAATGACTCTTTAAAGTCATCAATGCCTTCATAATCTCACTAAATGCTCTTCCCTTAATCATGTTTTTCTCTGGGTTTTGACAATTAGATTATTCCAATCATAAAGGCAAGTCTTCCAGATCTTCATACAATGTTTTTCATAACTTTCTTGGTGCTGGGAGTTCTGGAGGCAGTCAGCTAGCATCCATAGGGTGTGATGCTTCAATATGCTTTCCATTGTATCTTTTTCTCAAGACTGAAAACATCCTCCACGGATGTACACATATTTCCCTTATCTTGCATTCCCAGCAGGAATGAGTTCATACATCAATAATTCACTTGCAATTCATACAGGTTCAACTAACCCTATAATGACATTCCATAGAATTCTCTTTAGCAGCTCGGTCCAGCTATACGAAGAAATGGTGAGCCATTCAGAGAGGAAAAATGAAAACTTTTCCCTAGGAAAATGGTAATATGAAAAAGGAATTTGAAGTAGACCCAGAGACAGGGTTAGGTGAGAATGGTACCTTTATTTCAGCTCAGAAAAGGTAAGTGACTTTCAGCTAGTACCGTCTGCTCTACCTGGGAGAAACCGCTCCTTTTATACATTTGCGGTTCCCACCAAAGCAAGAGCAGCCGCGTCTGAGCCAATCAGGAGCGGCTTCCTGATTCTAGCTCAGACAGCGCTTTAACAAGGAACAAACTATTTACAGAGATACAAGGTAGCCATTACAGTATACAACACCCCTCCCTCCTTAGTTTGGATACATCCATCACGAAAGCCATGTGACGAAGTCCTCCAATCTGCTGGGTCTCCGCGAGGCTCGCTCCAACCTGCGCAGTTCAGTTGTGTCCTCGCTACCGACAGTTGCTCCCCCGGCGTGGCTGGGGCCTGTTTTGGGCTCCGGCCTGCTGATTTGGCCTGGCAGGCACAACGCTGACTTCGGAGGAGGAAGATGGTTCGGCGTCGCTGGAGGATTCTCTCTGACCCGATAAGTCCATTTTAATGTCTATAAAATCGGGTTGCGTGTTAAAGTCTGTTGAAATGGGAGAGTCTGTGTCAGCGGTTTGCTCCAGGGAGTTTTCCATGCGTTTCCGTACGTGGTCAATGTGCCGCTTCCACATTCGACCATCCTCCAGTTTTACAATATATGTTTTAGGAGCAGTTTGTTTAACAATAATTCCCTTCATCCAGTTTACACCCCCATCAAAATTTTTCACAAACACATTTTGTCCCAAATACATTTGCCTTTCAGGGTTTACATACATTGGGTTATTTGTACAAAACCTTGGGTGTAACCTATCTAGTGGGGACCTTAGTTTCCTTCCCATTAGTAACTCAGCAGGGCTTACGTGCGTGTGAGTGTTTGGGGTAATGTGCTGGGTTAGCAAAAACTGGTCCAAATTCTGTTGTACATCTCCAGGGCCTGACCTGCGCAATGCTTCCTTTGCCACGCGAACGTAGCGTTCTGCCAAACCATTAGCCCAGGGCGAGTAAGGCGAGATGAGTGCGTGTCTGACTCCTAGATTATCTAAGAACAATTCAAACTGCCTGGCCGTTAATTGTGGCCCATTGTCAGACACTAGGATATCAGGGCAACCATGGGTAGCAAACAGCCTGCGCAGCACCTTGATGGTGGCACTTGTGGTTATGTTGTTCATTGCTATGATTTCCACCCATTTGGAAAATGCATCAACTACTATTAAGAAGTATTGTGATCCCACTGGCCCTGCAAAATCAATATGGACCCTGGACCATGGCCCCGCAGGTTGCTCCCACTCTGCTGGAGTTGTTTTGGGGGGGTTAGGCCGTGATTCTTGGCATGGATCACATTTGGTTACCCAGTTTTCAATATCAGCATCCAAACCTGGCCACCATAAGTGCCCTCTAGCTAGGCCCTTCATCCTGACAATCCCAGGATGGCCTACATGTAACATTTCGAGTACCTTTACCTTAGGCTTTTAGGAATGATCACTCTATCCCCCCACAACAGACAACCTTTTACATATGACAATTCTAGTCTTTTGGTTTTGAAGTCACACAATTCAGGTTTCACAGAGTCATTTTGCCATCCCTTAAGTACACAGTTTATCACCTGTTTTAGGATTGGATCTTGCTGTGTGTGTGCAGCCACCTCCTTTGCAGTAGTTAGTGGGTTGTCTTCGAGTTCTATCATTAAGACATAAGCAGATGGAGCAGGGTCCTCCACTAACTCTGCCATGGGGCACCTACTGAGACCATCTGCGTGGTTGATGGTTTTACCCCCTTTATGGATGAGCTCGTACAGGTATCCTGAGAGGAAAAGGGCCCATCTGATTAGTCTTGGGGACATAAATGGGGGAGTAGGCTTGTTGGGGGCTAAGAGACCCAGTAAGGGCTTGTGGTCGGTAACCAATTCAAAACTTCTCCCAAAAAGGTAATTATGAAACTTCTTCACCCCTGCCACTAAAGCTAGAGCCTCCTTATCTAGTTGGCTATAATTTCTTTCAGTATTGGTCATCGTTCTGGAAAAGAAAGCAATTGGGGCCTCTGTATTATTAGGCAGAACGTGAGCCAAGACTCCTCCCACGCCGTAAGGGGAAGCGTCGCACGTCAGCCTGATGGGTAGCGAAGTACTATACTGGACTACCACACTTTTAGAAGTTAATAATTGTTTTATTTGTACAAAGGCTTCGTGTTCAGTTCTCCCCCATGTCCAAGGGGTTTCTTTCTGGAGTAAGCGGTGTAGAGGCTCTGCTGCTGTTGCCTTCTGTTTTAAAAAGACGGAGTAAAAGTTAAGAAGGCCTAAAAAAGCTTGCAATTCAGCCTTATTTTGTGGCTCTGGGGCTTCTCTAATGGCTCTCAGTTTCTCAGTCGTGGGGTGGATACCTTCCTTATCGATTTTATAACCTAGGAATTCTACACTGTTGGTTCCCCAGATGCATTTATCAAGCTTAATTCTTAACCCTTTGTCCTGAAGTCTCTGAAGTACTTCCCTTATTCTTTTGTTGAGCTGTTCTTGGTTTTCCCCTGCAATTAAGATGTCATCAAAATAGGGAATGGCCCCCTTTATCCCAGATAACAAACGTTCCATTATGCTCTGAAATATTCCTGGGGCTATGCTTACTCCAAACTGTAATCTGGTACATTTAAAGGCACCCCTGTGGGTCACAATTGTTTGCACGTTTGCTGTCGGTTCATCGACAGGTAACTGTTGGTAAGCTTGCGCGAGATCGATCTTTGCAAACCTTTTTCCTTCCCCCAGGGAGTGCAGGAGTTGTTGTACCACCGGAATGGGGTAAGGGTGATGTTGGAGGGCTTTATTTAGCGTAGATTTATAGTCAGCGCAGACCCTTAAGGAGCCATCTGGTTTTAGAGGCGTGACTATGGGTGTTTCCCATGGCCCCTGCTCCACAGGGACTAAAATGCCTTGGTTTATGAGCTTATCCAGCTGCAGGTCAAGTTTGGGGAGGAGCGGAAGGGGTACCCTGCAAGGTTTGAGCCGGACAGGCGGGACCTTGGGGTCAATAGAAAACGAGATAGGGGGCCCTTTATACGATCCCAAGGTGGGGCTAAACACTTCAGGGAACTCCTGTAAAAAGTTAGGCATGCTATCAGAGTTAACAGTACAAATACCAGAAATTTCAATTCCCAAAGGTTCCATCCAAGCCAACCCCAGGAGAGAGTGCTTAGCCCCTGTAACAACAATCAAAGGCAGGGTACATTTAACATTCTTAAACACGATAGGTACATTCACTTTGCCCAGAACAGAGATTATCCCCCCTTGAAAATCTCTAATTACCAATGACGTTTGCAATAGTTCAGATTTAGATAGGCTAGGCATGTACAATTTAAGCTTTTCCCACAGCATAATGGTGTATTTAGACCCCGTGTCAAGCTCCATAGAACATGGCTTGTTGTTTAGTAGTAGTGAAATTACAATCTTGCCCCCATTTTTTGTTGCCATGTTATTCACGGAAAATTGAGTGTTACCTCTTGAGTAGTCGCGGTTAGCGGCTGAGTAGTTCTTTCGGCCCGAAAAATGGAAAGGTCGGTTTTCTCGCGGTTGAGGTGTTTGATTCTGGGGTCGTTGATGGCGCGGCGTGGAGAAGGTTTCCTCTGGTGCAGATGCTCTGCAGGCTTCGGCGATGTGGCCGCGTCGGTTGCAGCGGCGGCATATGGCGTCCCAGAAGGGGCATCGTTGGTGCTGATGGTTTCCTCGGCAGCCGGCGCAGGGGGCGGCGGGGTGAGGAAATCTGTGTTGTCTCGGCTGGTCTTGCAACAGGAAACAGCTGTCCTCGTTGCGAGCTGGTGGGCTGAGGTCGTCTGGGTCCTCGGCACGGGAAAACGTGGAGTCTATCTTGGCGATGACTTCTTGTCTTTCGTGTTCCTTCAGCTCTTTAGCAGCGGCGTCGGCGACCTCTGCAGTTTGTGCTAGCTTAATCACTGTTTGTCGGTTCGTCTTCGGTGAGGAGTTTGTTCCTGACTGAGGCGTTTCTCATGCCGAAGACTAAGGCATCGGTGAGGCGAGCTTCCGGGTTGTCAAACTTGCATTTCGCAAGTACCGTTCGAAGTCGCGTTGCAAATTGGTTGATTGATTCCGCTTCGCGCTGAGCCATTCTGGAGAACTGGTGCCAGAAAACCATGGCTGGTTTTGTTGGCTTGAAATGGCTCGCGAGCTTGGCTTGCAGGACGTCCCAAGTGACGGATCTTGCTGGCAGCGGGTCGGTGAGAGTCTGGGTGAGGGCGCGGATTTCTGGACCGCAGTAGTTTAGGAAGATGGCCCGTCTGCGATCGGCGTCGGCGTCCCGTATTCCTGCTGCCTCGAGGAAGATCTCGAAGTTGGCTAAGTAGTCGTCCCAGGAAGTCTTCTCGGGATCGAAGAACTCAGGAGCCCGGCCGATTTGGAGGTTGTTCATGTTGCACGCGTGGTTTCTTTCGTCCGTCGTCGCCAGTGAAGTAGACCCAGAGACAGGGTTAGGTGAGAACGGTACCTTTATTTCAGCTCAGAAAAGGTAAGTGACTTTCAGCTAGTACCGTCTGCTCTACCTGGGAGAAACCGCTCCTTTTATACATTTGCGGTTCCCGCCAAAGCAAGAGCAGCCGTGTCTGAGCCAATCAGGAGCGATTTCCTGATTCTAGCTCAGACAGCGCTTTAACAAGGAACAAACTATTTACAGAGATACAAGGTAGCCATTACAGGATACAACAGAATTCAATTTGGTATGATAACAAGTTTCCATACCTGATAACAATAAGTGTAGAATTTCTGTAAGCCTTTAAGCCGCCAGCTGGGTCTTGCGCAGCGGTGGTGGCGAATCCTGCAGGAAGGAAAGTAGCTCGACAGGGAGACAACGGTGGCCCACATCTCCCACTTGCCAGAGTCTCGGTAGTGTCATCTCCCTGACGAGCTTCTCTCCTGCAGAATTTTTTCCCACTGGTGGCTCCTGGCCAGGACTAACCAGGGGGCCTCTGATGCTGATGCAGCCAGCCAGCAGTCATGGGGCTGGGTCCTACGCAATGGTGGCAGTCAACCCCGGGCGGGAGCTGCCAGTGGGAAGAAATCCTCCAGGAAGGAAAGCAGCTCGTTGGGGAGATGACGCGACGAACTGCTCTCCTTGCTGGATTATTTCTTCCCACTGATGGCTCCTGGCCAGGACTGACCTCCACCGCTGCCGCGCCTCGCAGGACCCAGCCCCGCCGCCACCAGCCAGCCCAATCATCAGCAGCAGCAGAGTCACCCCATGTCCACCAGACAAGCCCCCCACTCTCTGGGCCCACATAATGGCTGCTGTCTGGTACAGCAAGATTGTTACTGGCTGGGGCAGCAAGATTCAGCTGCTGTACATGCGCAGAAGCCGAATCTCACATGCACGTCACTTTCACGGTGCATGCATGCCAGCAATGATGGAGCTGCGTGTACAGCTTCATTTTTGCCGGTGGAACGGCATTCCATGCTGTGGTGCCTGTTGCCCACCCCTGCCTATGTGCACCAGAAACTGGAAGACCAGGCGGCCAGTGTGTATGTTGTGCTGGAACCCAGAAGATCACCTGCTTTTCCAGTTTCTGGCACTCCTATTTCAGTACTCAATGTCGAAAAGGTTTACACGCGCTCCCATTTTGCCACTTGGTGCTGAAAAGGTTTGCTGACACTGCAGTATATCCTCATTAAAGTTATTTAATATATACATTTATTAAAAATACTCAGCAAAGTCTTGCTGTATCTTTTTATGTACACTTATTGAAATCTGGGTGGTGTGGTGGCTCAGTGATTAAGATGCTAGTCTTGTTGGTAGCCCAGGTTTGAGAACCAAGCTCTGCAAAACAGATAGCAAGCCCTTAATTTATCACCAACTTCTACAGCGACTTGCCAACAGGGTGAGCTCCTGTCCTTGCAACTCCTGCCAACCCAGCAGTTTGAAAGCATACAAATGTAAGTAGATCAATAGGTACCACTTCAATGGGAAGGTAACAGCATTCGGTGATGTCATGCTGGCGACATGACCACGGAAATGTCTTCAGATGGCACTGGTTCAATGGGGAGCACCACCCCCTATAGTCAGCAATGACTATCTAAGTAAAATCTGCAGGGACT
The DNA here is from genome assembly GCF_031021105.1 of Erythrolamprus reginae. Lineage (NCBI taxonomy): Eukaryota > Metazoa > Chordata > Lepidosauria > Squamata > Dipsadidae > Erythrolamprus > Erythrolamprus reginae. The sequence goes on along the minus strand of NC_091951.1, from coordinate 245,159,483 downwards.
CCTTTATGGAAATCTAAAACTGTGCACTGTATCATTAATTAACTAAATAACAGAAGGATAAGGACTAAAGCATGAGAAGAAGCACATTCTTTTCCTATTTGCCTCTGCAGCTCCGTATCATGAACTAATTGAGCTTACATGAAATAGCCGAGGTTATGTTTATTTTCAAACTGTCCTATGTGGGATAAACATTTTGACTGTACACAATTCAAACATCCCACTGAGCAAAGGTGGAGGGGAAAATGAACACCAGATTGTAAACGCTACTTAATTAGCATCAGAAGGTAAAACTGCAAAAAGAATCCTGAAGGCCAAAAGAGATGCGTGCTACCTTGGAATCTTCCCAGCAGGCAATCAGTTCAGAATGGTGACAGTGACATGTATATGTTACATCTGGGGGAGGAGGTTACATATTAGAGCTGTTCACACTTCAGCAATGCTTCAAAAGAATGCTTCAGACCTCACACAAGTGGGAGCACAGCATCTCTCCTCCGTTCATAAAATCAGCCCTTTTTCTTTCAGGCTTCTATCCAGACTGAAATGAAGAATGTAGATGTTTTACTTTTATTTATTATTTATTTATTTATTATATTTATTTATTTATTTGTCAAACAATTATAGGGTGATCATTTGTACATATAAAACATTAGATAAGTAATGATAAAAAGTAGACAATAGGACAGGGATGGCAGGCACAAGGGTGCGCTTATGCACGCCCCTTACAGACCTCTTAGAAAGGAGGAGAGATCAATTGTAGATAGTCTAAGGTTAAAGGTTTTGGGGTTAGGAGTAGAAACCACAGAATCAGGTAGTGCATTCCAGGCGTTGATTACTCTGTTGCTGAAGTCGTATTTTTTGCAGTCACGTTTGGAGCGGTTGACATTTAATTTAAATCGATTTCGTGCTCGTGTGTTGTTGCAGTTGAAGGTGAAGTAGTCGTTAACAGGTAGGACATTTTGGTATATGATTTTATGAACTATAATTAAGTCGGAACGGAGACGACGGAGTTGTAAGTTGTCTAAACCAAGAATTTCAAGTCTGGTGGAGTAAGGTATTTTGTTGTGAGAAGAGGAATGAAGGACTGTTCTTGTGAAATATTTCTGGACTCTGTCAATTGTGTTGATGTCAGATATGCAATGTGGGTTCCATATAGGCGAGCTGTATTCTAGGATTGGTCTGACAAATGTTTTGTAAGCCAACAACGTTTGTGAGCCAACTCCTTAAAGCAGCCTCTTTTCTCAGAATGACATAGAAGGCTGGGAAAAAGAAGGTTCATTTTAAGGAGTGGATGAGTTGGGGTTTATTTTCCAGATTACTTTTAAAAGTGTACCTTTGGCTTATACTCTGTGGAGAGACGGTTCTGATAAGCCATAACTGCCAAGACCTGGCTGAACTGAAGGCAGACAGACTGAAAGTAAGTTCTGTTCAAACTCTCCCAGTCCAGAAATAAGGAATGAACAGTTTTACTGCTTTTGTATTTTGAAATCTCTCGTGGGATTTAAGTGTTTGAAAATTATTTAGGGCTATGTCATCTCGACCTATCTCTGGGTCAACATTCTGGGCAGCTTTTTAGTCTGGCTGGAGCTTGCATGTGGTGTGTCCTAACTCCTCCCTTACCACACACTTTCTTTTCTGGATTCTTACAGCATACCTCTCTGCGCTGCTGGCAAATCTTGGAGTAACACAGCTGAAAGGAGGTTCAGAAGAAAAACGCTCCCCATTCTTACCTAGTTTAGCAGTTTTTTAAAATTAGAACTCTGTTAAGAGTCCCTTCTGTATACCCTATCACTCATCAAAATACAGTAAAACACAAAAAATGTACTGTCCTCCTGGCATCACCCTTTGGCAAAAGGCAATATATTTTCCACTGCTGTACAATCTGTGTTTCATGATGAAACAATAACATTGCTGTTAGGCCTTAAACCATGCTGGTTAAATAAACAGAACTGCAAAGCACTCAATCTATTCAGTCCCAAAAGACTGACGCTGGGATTCATGTTTTATATTCAGAGAACCCACTGGAAATAAGTGTAAGTCTATCACTTGAGGAGAGATTGTTATGTTTGCAAGTTGTTAGAATAAAGGTGATCACTGATTGGAGCAGGCGCGACCAATGAGAAGCCCGCTAGCGCAACCAATGGGAAGCCAAGGCACGACCAATAAGGAATCGCCGGGCGCAACCAATAGAAAGCCCCGGCGCGAAGTCTTGAAACATTGTCACCAATCCCAGCGCTGGCAATAAAGTATATAAGGTGCGGTTTTGGCCGCTTGTTTTAAGCCATTACCTGCCTGCGAGCTGGTCACTTTAAATGTTCCTGATTATCAAATAAAAAGAGCTGTTACCCTCTTCATCGGCCTCCAGCCTCTGATTTAACAGAGATCATAGTAATATTTTTTTTATTCAGGCAGATGAGCCTTGCTTTCTCCCAATGTCCCAATTTGCAAAAGAAACAGAAAGGCAGTGGTGTACTAGTGAATTCTGAAGAGCACAAGCTCCTACCCAATATAGTATATTCAGCAGGGTCATAATTTTATGTGTGAATCCTAGGTAGCAAGCATCATTGTACTTGGTGACGTTTATGGTGACACGTGAGCTTTTGGAAGAGGTCTTGAGCATATCCTTTGGGAAATAGTCTTGCTTTAAACATCTGAGTGAAGCGGGAACATAGGAAAAAAGGAAAAGAAGTAGCCAGTGTTCACTTGATTATTTCCTTGTTCTTTGGTTTCTTCTATGCTAATCTGTTATAAACAATAGTGAACCTGGAAAGCTCCCATATTACTCATTTGGTTGCCAGGCCAAAGAGCTTCTGTCAATTATGTTGTCACTTTGGCAGATTATATCACTTTCAAGCCCTGAAGAAAAGTCTGAGGCTGCCTTCCCCCATTCTTCCAGCCTGTCTCAGATGTCAGTCTTGTCATTTCCCCAGAAATTTACCTGTATGATACAGTAAGCCTTTGTGATAAAAAAAAAACAAATAGAAAATCTGTTACTTGGGGTTTTCAGATCACTGTATACATTACTACATTGTCCAAAGGCAGCTTTGACTGAAGGACTGCAGATGTTTTTGGTTCCCCCCCCCCCCAAAGCTGAAAGAATCAAGTCTACTTATATTATTATATTGAATTTCATTGTTTTGCCATTCTTACAGGAAAATTTCGCATAATGAAAAGTGCATAATCTAGCAAAGTTCAGGGAAAACCACCACAAAATCAGGTAAGAATGTGGATGAAGCAGAATGAAGCTGCATAGCTAGAGGTATAACAAGCAGGAAGAGGGAGATTATGATCCCGCTATATAGAGTGCTGGTGAGACCACATTTGGAATACTGTGTTCAGTTCTGGAGACCTCACCTACAAAAAGATATTGACAAAATTGAACGGGTCCAAAGACGGGCTACAAGAATGGTGGAAGGTCTTAAGCATAAAACGTATCAGGAAAGACTTAATGAACTCAATCTGTATAGTCTGGAGGACAGAAGGAAAAGTGGGGACATGATCGAAACATTTAAATATGTTAAAGGGTTAAATAAGGTCCAGGAGGGAAGTGTTTTTAATAGGTTAGGTGAACACAAGAACAAGGGGACACAATCTGAAGTTAGTTGCGGGAAAGATCAAAAGCAACATGAGAAAATATTATTTTACTGAAAGAGTAGTAGATCCTTGGAACAAACTTCCAGCAGACGTGGTAGATAAATCCACAGTAACTGAATTTAAACATGCCTGGGATAAACATATATCCATCCTAAGATAAAATACAGAAAATAGTATAAGGGCAGACTAGATGGACTATGAGGTCTTTTTCTGCTGTCAGACTTCTATGTTTCTATGAATGGGGAAATTGTTGCACTACATAGTCGCATATCCAATGTTCTTTAGAGGAATTCATTTAAATTATATTTATATCATAAAGCCCAGGACCAAAAGCACTTCCCTTTGGGACAGTGGGTGGGCTGAGATGGGTATACAGCAACAGCTGCAGGACCTGATTTTGTTATCCAGGCAGGAAACCATGGGTGATTACTGCATCTTCCATGGTATGGATTTTGCTTGGTCTCATGCCAGGAGGAAATTCCCACCCTGGAGGACAAGGCTCTTGGAAAATTTGTCATATATTGGAGCATCATTATTGGGGGGAGGTATTTTCCTATCAACGGATTTTATGGAAACAAGGTAAATATGGATATTATCTATTCCGACTGAACGATGGGGAGTAGAAGGATTGATATTCTGTGCATTCACCTAAGGGTTAGAACTCTTAAGGTTGGCCATTAGCTCCAGGTGACTGCAAGGAATATAAATCTTTCCATTCCCCACCATTGAGAAGAAGCTTCTTGGATGTGAGTGAAATGCCTTCAAGGAAAAAACAAAGAAAGTCCAGTTGCCCTTTAAAAAGTACCTTTGGGACCACCATCACCTGGATGACTAAGATTAGATTAGATTAGATTAGATTAGATTAGATTTATTGGATTTATATGCCGCCCCTCTCCGTAGACTAGGTGCGGCTCACAACAATGGTAAAAAACAATACATAGTAACAAATCTAATATTTAGCAATCTAAATTACAGTTTTTGGTTAAAAAATCCAAAAGAAACCCCAATATATAAAAAACAAGCACACAGTCAAATCATATACAGAAACACCCTCTTTCTCTTTCTTATTTGGTCTGGAAAGACTCTAAGTGAGTAATAGTGAACTTTTCTTTCCTCGGGTGCTGAAAGAGCGTGCATGTGTACTTTCACGCATGCACGAGTACCCATACCCATAATTCAATCCCTGAGGAGGGCAAAAACAGCTTTCCCTGCCCCTCCCGGAGGCCCTCTGGGGATTAAAAATGGCCTGTTTCCCAATGAGAGGGAGTAAAAACGCCCTCCTCCATCCCCTGGAGAATCTCTGGAAGCCAAAAACGCCCTCCTAGAGCCTCTGTGCGAGCCAAAAATCAGCTGGCCAGCACACACATGCATGTTGGAACTGAGCTAGGGCAACGGCTCATGTACCAGCAGATATGGTTCTGCCATATCTGCTGGCATGTGCCATAGGTTCGCTCTAAGTTCATGATGGTGAACATATGCTACATGTGCCATAGGTGGCATGCAGAGCTATCTGAGGGCACACAAGGAGTTGCCCTATGTCAGCTCCAGTGCAGAGGTTGGGGAAGGCCTTTTTCGCCCTCCCCAGGCTTCAGAATGGAACTTCCAGTAGTCCCGATGGGTCCATTTTTTTCACACACACACACACACACCCAAGTTATAGAGGCTTTCCTGAAGGCAAAAAATGGCCAAACGGGCCTACCGGAAATCTGGAGGCTTCAGTGAGGCCAGCACGCAAACATGGGGAGGAGGGCACTGCATAGTCCTCGGAGAGGGGTGGCATACAAATCTAATAAATTATTATTATTATTAATTATTATTATTATTATGGGTGTGGGCATGCATTCATGTATGTAGATGCACCCTTTTGGCACTTTAGCAAAAAAAGGTTCACTCTAAGTTGTGGTTGTTCAACCCTTTGATTTCCTGAGCTACATTGAGTGAGGAGGAATTGCTTTTGGCCACATATAAAATATACACTGCTAAAAAAATAAATAAAGGGAACACTTAAACAATGCAATATAACTCCAAGTAAATCAAACTCCTCTCCAACCTCCTCGCTATCATACTCAGGTGCTAGGTATACTGGCCTGGGATACCAACCCACACCTGTCTCTCGATCCTTGGAATCCATGATCAGCTGCACAGGATCTGGACGGGCCACAACAGGAACTTCTTGGATTACCTTTCTTATACGCCTCCCATGAGTCTTCCAGACTGCTAGGCCACAAGCCAAGATCAGAGACGCTGAGAATCAAAACAGGTCACAGCAACTCCAATTGATAACACTCCACATGGCTTCAAGGCCTTGCCTGCCTTTTAAACCCTGCTGATGAGGACCACACCCAAACCCAGCTGTTTCTAATTCAATGGTGATAATATTTCTTTAACTGCTCCTTTCGTTGCTCTGAACGTCTCTGTCTCATGTCAATGACAGCTTGTGCGTCATCACCTAATGACTCCAAGCTACTGGCTGGGGAGAGGCCCCCCCCCGGGGCTCTCATGCTGTTCTCCTTCATCCCATTCCTGACTCTCCTCTCCCCAGTCCGACTGTTCAGCCCCCTCCTCTGCGCTGTCATCCTCCTCCGGGCATGGAGCCAGCAGAGATGCAGCCGGTCCCTGAGCAGCCTCAGGCTGAACCACAACACTTATAGACTGAGGAGAAGGCAGGGATGAGCAGCAGCCAGAACGGTCAGGAACACCGTTCCGGCAGCGGCAACGGAGCGCATGCACAGAAGCAAAGAAACAATAATTTTTACCCTAATCTCACTGCCACAAGGACGTCAGTGTGAGATTTCGGCTACTGCACATGCGCAGCAGCCAATCTCACTGCGGCACCTAGAGCAGCAAGTGGGGCCAGCAAGAAACAGCCGCCTATCCAAGCTCCAGCCGGGTGGCCTGTTTTCTGCTGTTCCATGCCGTAAGCATCTCTCGGTGCACATGGGAGAGCAGTGAGCTCAGGGCCACCCTGCCTGCTCCCCACACCATGGCCCATCGAGATCGAAGGTAAGAGCTGCAGCGCAGTGGAGCAGGCAGACCGCTCGTGGTGGCGTCAGGGGGCTGGGGGGGCAGCGTGGCGGCAGCTGGCAGCCCCAAGGGTAGATGGAAGCCGGTAGCTCCCATCGCTCATGCCGGCGCAGGGAGTGGGGGGAAGGCATGGCAGCGGCTGGCAGCGCAGGGGGAAGATGGGGGCGGTGGGCTGAGGTGCAGGGCGGTGGGGCGGCTCTTACGTTATCTTGTCTCCAATTTCCAGGGTTTTTTGCTTTCGCACATGCGCGGAATTTTCTTGTTGAGAATGAAAGTTACTTGAATGCAGGGACATTCCCCTTACAAAATAGATTGTTCACTAATCCACTGCAATGTAATGTAATATTTCTCTTGGACCTGAAAGTGATAGATTTATAACCCTAGTGCAGCTATTAAACTCACTGGGTATCTGCCAATCATTATTGTTTTCTATCCGGTTGGGCAACCATCTGATATATCAATTCCCCAATTTCAAGAAATTACACTGCTCAAAAAAATAAAGGGAACACTTAAACAACACAATATAACTCCAAGTAAATCAAACTTCTGTGAAATCAAACTGTCCATTTAGGAAACAACACTGATTGACAATCAATTTCACATGCTGTTGTGCACATTCAACTTTGTACAGAACAAAGTATCCAATGAGAATATTTCATTCATTCAGATCTTGACCTAGAATCTGGAATCAGCTGAATCTATCTTGACCTACACTATATGTCATTAACTCTCATGGCGTAGAAATACAAAGAGAAAGATGATGTAAAGATTCAGGTCATCAGTTGAGACTGATGAGAAGAGAGATGAACTACAGTTAAAAAAAAAAAATCTGGGGTAAACTTCCAGTATCCTTGTTACTGCTGACAAAACCAATCCATCACTTTCCTGTGAACATGTGGTAGATCTGATTTTTTTTTTTACAGAACTCCATATAATTTTACTTTCCCTTTGTAATTATGGGCCCTTATAAACTGAGATTAGAAGCCACAAGGACTTTGCCAATGTGTTAGCTGAGAAACCTCTCATTAATAATAAGATAATTAAGTTAATAATAATAGTTAATAATTTATAACAGTTAAGAAGAAGGAGGAGGAGGAGGAGGAGGAGAAGAAGAAGAGGAAGAAGAAGAAGAAGAAGAAGAAGAAGAAGAAGAAGAAGAAGAAGAAGAAGAAGAAGAAGAAGAAGAAGAAGAAGAAAGAAAGTTAAGATGAAGCTGGTGGCATGGTTCCATTCCAAACCATTTTAGATTTGGAAAATGAGGACAAAATGTTAATTGGTTTCAGAAACTGAAAATCAACTAAAACAGAATAAGGCATGAACAGAATGAACGGTGCTATTTAATATTTTGATAATATATTTTATTTATTTATTCATAGGCCGCCCTTCTCACTGATTTATTATGAATGAATAAATGTTTTAAAATATATTCAGAGGCAAACTGCAATTTGTTTTAGTTTAGTTTAGTTTATTGTCATTGCATCTTTCTACAACAAAATTAAATTACATTTGTGCCTGCATAGCAACTTTTCAGGGATAAATTGTAGCTCAGATTTTATAGTGATATATATTTCTAAAATACCAGCATTCATTTCTCTCTAGAAACCTGAATGTAGGAATCACAACTAAAGTACCTATTTCCATTTTCATGTAAAGATGTCCCTAATGAGTATCATGTAGATTTGCCCACGCAATATTTTAAGCAACTATTATTTGTACAAAATTGTGGATAGATATTTATAACTGTAATATTTGTTTTTCAGAGCCATGAAAAATTTTTATTTGGTTTTAAATCTTTGTTTAGAACATGCAAACAATATTAGTTATATATTAAACCTTCTCTGCCTGGCATGTGGATTTCCAAAGAAGGATACTGTATTTACTTAACAATGAATAAGAACGAATTAGTCAGTGAGAGTGTGACCTAAAAAAACCGGAGGTCAGTCTTATAAAATCTGAGACATCCCAGTCATTTTCAATAGGGAGATCTGTCAACAGTACATATCAAAGCACCACAAGAAATCCATACAAGTTTTGGATTTATTGTAGTAAAACTAGAAAAACTAAGAGTTGTTTTTTTCAATATTAGCATCTAAAAGTGTAAAATGCCTTTAATGAGAGCAGCTAAACTTTTGCAGAATTCTTTAAATTAAAAAAAATAGTTTATCCACATTTGGTCTACATTTTTAGTAATAGAAACAATAGATTATGCCATCTAATAGGTTATCATGGCATTTTGGAACTGAAAAATGGAATACAAATGTTTAAAATGTTTTCTTTCTCTTTACTATTGCAAACGTATTATGATCGTGGTGCTATTTTCTATTTGGTTGTAGTTGTCCCAAAGGTACTTTTTTCAAGAGCCAGTTAGACATTCTGGTTTTTCTTTAAAGGTATTTTGCTTCCCATCCAAGAAGAATAAGAGCCTGAAGAAGCTTCTTCAAAGAAAAACCACAACGCCCAGTTGCTTCTTGAAAAAGCACTTTTGGGACAAAAATGACAGTATAGACTCTTTTCATTACCTGCTTGGATGAAAGCAAAAATGAATGTAAGTTGTTAGGTTATAAAAAGCCCGGGGTTGTGTGTGTAAACCTATCTTTTTAATAATAATAATAATAATAATAATAATAATAATAATAATAATAATAATAATAATAATAATAATAGTCAAAATTTCTAGCCACTGATAGCTCATAGAACATGGGCATTGCTTTTTGAAGACTTTTAAAAGGTAGTCAGTGAAGTTGACCAAACCTGGTTTGTAAGAACTCAGATGACCAGAAGATGGAGACAAAGAAATGGTGAATATTCTAGCTTTATGCTGCCATCTACTGATCACCTAAAGTTCTGCAGTCAAAATCTGGCAATCCTAGAAGACAAATCTGCCTGCAGTTAATATCCAAAGGAGACTGAGCAAGATAGGTCCTCTAAAAGTTGAGATGAACATGCAGTGTTTATGTATGTCCCTCGATATCGACAATACCTCCTGGGAAATCCTGGCACAAGATCGACCAACTTGGCACATGCTGATCCACCAAGGCTGCCAGACATCTGAGGCCAGAAGAACATTCATAGCAGAAGAGTAGCGAGTACTCCACAAAGCCAGAGCTGCAAATGCTGCAACAATGGTGCCAACACATGTCTGCCCAACATGTGGTGGAACATTTCATGCCTGTATAGGCCTTACCAGCCATCTGCAGACATATTGTGTGCAACCCACAACCCATTAGATGTCAAGGTCCTCTTCGAACACGATGGATGAACATCATGTCAAAGAGCAAACTATCCAAAATATGAGGGTGGGTTTTTCATTATTAATAATTTACTTATTACAATTGATTGGGATCTGCCCCCATCTTTGATATATTCACCTGAAGTTCATTGCTGCTTTCTACCTTAACATGACTGCATTCACCTGTTCTACTTTGGTACGATACTCCTGTATTGCTGTGACATATTGCAAATTTGAGACCTGGCATTGTAAAGAGATGCTAGGGTTAACTACAGATAGAATTAAAATTATCCACTGATAATTATCCATCCAATTAAACCTGAGATAACTCTCAGTCCTAAGGCAACTTCCTTGTTTTCCTGGATTCTCTTCAGCCCAGGAGTTCTTTTCCTTTCATTACCTCTTTTGGGTCTTTTTTTTCCCCTTTAGATCAAGAGCTCAAGAGAATCCCATCTCCATTTCTTATTTCAAGTATAGACTAGTGTAATGCACAGTTGCCTTTGATGTCTATAAGAGGTTGCAGCTGGCAAAGAAGAGAACAGCTGACCCCCCAACAGCACTGCATATCCAACAGCAAATTACATCAGCATCTGCTCTGGTTCTCCATAGCCTCCTAGGCAGAGTTCAAAGTAGTTGCTTTGCTCTATAATAGCCAAAATTATTTAGGCTAATAGCCAAACTTATTTGGGCTAAATAGATTAGTTAAAACACAATCTCCTTTGTGGGTAATGTCGAATACTTAGATCCTCAACAACTGATCCAGGTTATAAAAACACAGAACAATTTTGACTTGACTGTAAAAAATATGACTTCAGCAACCGAGTTGTCGAAGCGTGGAACTCATTACCTGACTCAGTAGTGTCAACCCTAACCCCCAACATTTTTCCCTTAGGCTATCCACGATTGACCTCTCCAGGTTCCTTAGAGGTCAGTAAGGGGCGTGCATAAGTGCACCAGTGTGCCTTCGGTCCCCTGTCCAATTGCCTCTCCTTATCTCATTTATCTTTTCTTCCTTTCAAATTTGTTCACCTATACTTTTATATCTTTTCTTCTATTCTTTTCTCTATTTATATTACTACATATCTATTCTCTTCAATGTGTATTATGTATTGGACAAAATAATAAATAAATAAATAAATAAATAAATAAATAAATAAATAAATAAATAAATAAATAAATAAATAAATAGGTGTTCAGAAACTGTCTAGTCAACGGCATATTTTAAGTGGTGAAAGTCCTAGTCTTGTTTTATGAAAGCACTATCAAAATATGCACCTCATACCTGGGGGGAAAAAAGGAGAATGCATTAAACCTTTTTAAAATCAGGAATGGAGTTGTGTGCAATGACTTACTGTCAATAATGACTCATGCATTGCTTTGAGGGGAAATTATACAGCTCTGCTTTATGTAGATTCGTATTCATTGCATGTTATTGTGATGCCACAGAAGAGAAATTCAGACTTTTTATAGCAGGGTTGAAGTCCAAAGATCAATCATAAAACCAGTCTGGAATAAGAGCAAGGAAAAATTGAGAGAGCCCATTTATCATTCTACCTGCCTGGGGGGGGGGGGATCAGGATAGTGATATATTTGAAGCCCCCTCTTATATGCCCGCGATACACATTTAAAAAGAAATTAAGTTGATCACTTACTTGCATCACTCTCTTGTTGTGTATTTAGTCCCTCCAAAGATGTCCCTGCATTTGCCCACAGCTGCCACCAAGTATCTTGGAATGTGGAGCATAACGTGTGTACATATATGTGAGCAAACTTAAAATCAACTACATGTAGTCCTCAACAGTTCATTTAGTGATCATTCAAAGCAACAACTGCACTGAAAAAAGTGGCTCATGACCTTTTCTCAGTTACAACAATTGCAGTTACATGATCAAAATTCAAATGCTTTGTCAATGACTCATATTTATGACCTCTGTTTCAGTCTCCCAGGGTCAAGTGATCCCCCTTTTGTGACTTCCTCTCAAGAAAACTCAATGGGGAGGTCAGATTCACTTAACAATCATGTTACTAGCTTAACCACCGTAGTGATTCACTTAACAACGGCAGCAAGAAAGGTTGTAAAAGGGGGGGAAATTCACTTAACAAAATATTTCAGAAATTTTGGGCTCAGTTCATAGTTCCCTCTAAGCTGAGCAGTGAGCAATCACTCACTTAAAAATCATAATCAACTCAGAGTTTTCCAAACCTGCCCAGAAGCCGAGAGGGAAAGAGTGAGAGGGAAGGAGAGAGAGAGGAAGAGAGAGAAACAGATAGAAAAAAGAGAGGAAGGAAAAGAGAAAGAGAAAGAATGGGAGTAAGGAAGAGAGAAAGAAAATCAAAATCTAGTTTGAAACTAGCTCAACTATTTAAGTGGCATTTTGATATTGATAGAGTTGCCCTATTATGAGCTCACTGTTATAGACACACAGTACAGTACTTTATTTTGAAATTCTCTGAGGCAAAACAGGGTGGGTTTTTTGTTTGTTTGTTTGTTTGTTTGTTTGTTTGTTTGTTTATTTATTATTTCTGTGCCGCCCAGTCCCAAAGGGACTGCCGCTCAGACACTATACTTTTCCGCCCACCCCCCCAAAAAATTAGAGGGAACAATGGCTCAGTTGTGGTCATAGGTTCAAGGCCTATCTGTACTTGTTTCAAATTTAAGATTAATTATATACCCAGCACTGGGTGATTTAATACAAACATCTTTATTTATTCTTAATTCCTTCTATATCCTCTGGATAGACAGGTTTCAAATTGAGGGAACAGCAGATTTATTGCTCTAGTAGCAGATTCCTGCCCTTGGCATGGGGTTATAGATGAGGTCCAAACCTTAAGTAGGTTGATTCCACCGATAGGCAGATAGCAGAGAAGATTTTTATGATGTGCCAGAATTCACTTGGGAAGCATGAAAATTTCAACAGGTAGGAGTCATCCTATATTAAATATAACACCAGTCTCCTTTTCTATACAAACTCTGCCATATCGTATTGAGTGCTCCTTCAAAACAAGTGTTATTCAACTCAATCAAACTAAGTTATTTATGATACCAAACTATACAGTTAAAATACAGCCCTGCTGAATTAAGATTAAGACTTCTAGTTGAGCAATTTTAACTAGGGCAATTCCATAGAACAGTTTCCAATGACTATCTAACATATGAAGATAATCTAAGTAAATACATGGCATCCTTGGTTACTGATGCACAACAAGTGAAGAAGGCGCACTCATTAGCTTGGAATACATTACCGGCATTTGCACAAGGCTTCATTGACATGAAAGATCATGAATACTCTTACTAAAAGCCTTTGCAGAAAAAGGAGGACCTACCACTGCTTTGTAATTACCATTGTACAGTAGAAAGAATGCATTGGTGCTTCACATTTACTTTTTATATGTGTTTCCTCTAAGAGTCTGATATGAGAATATGTCTTCAGTTTATCCCTAAAACAACACCACTGTGAAGAAGGATGGACTGAAAGCTGGGGAACTGGTCCAAAATCAATCCCATAGTTGAGGTCCTGCACCTTAACAACTCCCCCACACTGTCTCTTTACAATACAGTGTTCCCTCGATTTTCGCGGGTTCGAACTTTGCAAAACGTCTATACCACGTTTTTTCAAAAATATGAATTAAAAAATACTTCACAGTTTTTTTCCCCCCTATACCACGGTTTTTCCCGCCCGATGACATCATATGTCATTACCAAACTTTCGTCTGCCTTTAAAAAACATTTTTTAAAATAAACTTTAAATAAACATGGTGAGTAATAATCTAAATGGTTGCTAAGGGAATGGGAAGTTGTAATTTAGGGGTTTAAAGTGTTAAGGGAAGGCTTGTGATACTGTTCATAGCCAAAAATAGTGTATTTACTTCCGCATCTCTACTTCGCGGAAATTTGACTTTTGCGGGCGGCCTTGGAACGCATCCCCCGTGGAAATCGAGGGAATACTGTATACAATATATTTGATAAAACAATGATAAGGACGTATGTGGAACTCTTATTTTTTGCTAAGCGCTATCAACTTCTACTTAGGGCAAAGTTGAGGAAGTTAAGATTAGTTGTACCAATAACCCAAATCTCATTCCAGTGAGAGGTAGAAAATATTATGGCAACTCCATAGCTTATGCTTATTATAGTGATGTATCAAGATTGCGATGATTGGTCATAGAGACTTTGTCTTGTATACTTCAAAGTATGTAATAAATGATAAATAGCATTATAATATACAGATATAGTAGACCTATGCTATCCTTCTTTTCAACAATGTTACCGTATACTTTCCAACCAGGGGTGGGTTCCTCTCAGTTCAGACTGGATCTCCCGAACCAGTAGAGACCCGCTGGTGACATCATCACTGAACTGGATCGGCAGCACCATCTCTTTTTCAGATTTTTTTACATTTTTTTTATTGCTTTAAAGGTTTTTCCTGTTCTGATGCTTGTAAAAGGACCCTCTCACCTGCCCCTGGGTTTAAACTAACCTTTATTCCTTCGCCCAAAGCATAGCTGATTACCTCCTCAGTTGTGTTTTGGGCCGATTCCAGCTACTGAGCGTGCATGGAAGCCAAATTGCACAAGTGAATACGCATGTGAGCAGAGCCCGTACCAGTGATGGGCTCCTACAGGTATGCAGAACCAGTAGAAAAATTTCGGTCAGGTATGCCGAACCAGTGAAAAAAAAATTGAATTTTTAAATTCCCCCCCCCCCCCCCCCTTCTGGGTATGTTTTTCGTATCGCAGTAAATGAGGTTGAATGTATATAATTTTAGAAGAGCTGTGCCTGCATTTGTGTATGTATACATACACATACAGTTTATATAGTAGATAATGTATATTTTTGTGTGCCTGTGTGTAATACTGTATGTATGTACATGTATGGCATATATACATAGAATTAAATAGTATATTTTGGATGTTCAGTAATAGTAAATAGATGGGGAAATTGTATCTCTTTGAGGCAAGGAGAGGCCAGGCACCCTAACCCTAACCCTTGACATGAGTCTGGAGGACAGAAGGAAAAGGGGGAACATGATCGAAACATTTAAATATGTTAAAGGGTTAAATAAGGTTCAGGAGGGAAGTGTTTTCAATAGCAAAGTGAACACAAGAACCAGGGGACACAATCTGAAGTTAGTTGGGGGAAAGATCAAAAGCAACGTGAGAAAATATTTTTTCACTGAAAGAGTAGTAGATCCTTGGAACAAACTTCCAGCAGACGTGGTTGGTAAATCCATAGTAACTGAATTTAAACATGCCTGGGATAAACTTATATCCATTGTAAGATAAAATACAGGAAATAGTATAAGGGCAGACTAGATGGACCATGAGGTCTTTTTCTGCCATCGGTCTTCTATGTTTCTATATTTCTATGTTTCTAAGTTGATCACCTTTAAGCCAGTCATATGACCCTGGTCATATGATCGTCAAGCCACTCCCACCTGGTCACATGACTGGCAAGCCACACCCACAAAATAAGCCACACCCACAGTGTGGTAGTAACAATTTTTGCAGCCCTTCACTGACGTGCGTGCAAAACATTGCAATGCGAATCGGTGGCAAAGGTAAGTGGAACCCACCCCTGTTTCCAACTCATGTTAAATGCAGGATTATATAGATATTGCTTCCTATTGAAGTGAACCTTCACACTAAAGTAATTAAAAATTGAGAAATGGTGAAGACTCAAGTTCATCCTGGAAACTTTGTGGCCGAGCAATTTAGAATATTCTGCTCAAGCTTAGCCCTTTTCCGCTGGCAGTTGGTCCACCTTTGATTGTCACAAAGGAAAAGTGAATATAAGAGAGTCCAAAACATGACGGAACATTCTCTAAATGAGCTTTATTATAATACTCTGATCTTTAACACTATTGTAGGCTGTTTGGAAGTTTAAGCTACTACACTGAACACCACTGTTTCTCAAAATCTACTAAATGTATAGACACACTGTACTGTATATCGAGAGTGAAATAAATAATGCTACCTGCTTTAGCAAAAGGCTTCTAACCAGCTAAGGTTTGCATTACTTAAGCCTAGGCCATAACTCCACAGGGATCACTGATAAGAATTCAAATATCTGCTTACTCATAGTAAGAATTACTGGGAAGAAATTTGTTTCTAAAGTACCTTCCTGAAACCTTCACAATGTATCATGAGGATATGGAAGTAATTTGAGCACTTAAGGAAACCATATATGACTTTTTTTTTCTAAAAAGTTATCCATTAATCAATTTCAGCTCTCTTCTCCAGGGTGAGCAGATATGTAGATGTTACAAATAGTGTTTGTTTGCCACCTGGTTAAACGATTGCAATTCAGGCTACCTGGGGTTGCTCCTGAAGACAACAGCAACATTATGAGTATTTTCTTGATTTTTATATTTAAATATTGTAAACTACCTAGAGCAGTGATGCTGAACCTTTTTTTCCTTAGGTGCTGAAAACGTGCATGTGTGAGTGCCCACACCCATAATTCAATGCCCCCTACCACCTGTGCATGCGCTCATGACCCCACCTCCTCTCATTTCCCGACTTCCAATGGGCCTGGTAGGCCTGTTTTTCGCCTTCCTCAGGCTCCAGTGGCTTTCTTGGATCCTGGGGAGGGCAAAAATTGCTTCTCCCGCCCTCACCCAGATGCCCTCCAGAGGCCAGAAAAGCCCCATTTCCCAACTTCCAGTAGGCCCAGGCCTGTTTGCCCTCCCCAAGCTCCAGAGGCTTGCCTGGAGCCTGGGGAGGCAAAAAATTGTTTGTTTGTTTGTTTGTTTGTCTGTCTGTCTGTCTGTCTGTCTGTCTGTCTGTCTGTCTGTCTGTCTGTCTGTCTGTCTATCTATCTATCTATCTATCTATCTATCTATCTATTTATTTATTTATTTATTTATTTATTTATTTATTTATTTATTTATTTATTAGATTTGTATGCCGCCCCTCTCCACAGACTCGTGGCGGCTCACAACAGTGATAAAAACAATATATAATGACAAATCTAATAATTAGAATCTAAAATAACAATTGTACATTTAAAAATCTAAAAGCAAGGAACCCCAATATAAAAAACATACATACAATCATATCATGCACAAAAACTACATAGACAGGGGGAGATGTCTCAGGTCCCCCACGCTTGACGACAGAGGTGGGTTTTAAGGAGTTTACGAAAGGCAAGGAGGGTAGGGGCAGTTCTAATCTCTGGAGGGAGCTGATTCCAGAGAGTTGGAGCCGCCACAGAGAAGGCTCTTCCCCTGGGTCCCACCAGACAACATTGTTTAGTCGACAGGACCCGGAGAAGACCAACTCTGTGGGACCTAACCGGTCACTGGGATTCGTGCGGCAGAAGGCGGTCTCGCAGATATCCTGGTCCGGTGCCATGAAGGTGCCATGAAAATGTTCTCCTACACACCCCTGGTGGCTGAAAATGCTCTCCCAGAGCCTCTGTGTGAACTAAAAATCAGCTGGCCAGCACACACATGTGTGCTGGAGCTGAACTAGGTCAACACGTTGCGTGCCAGCAGTTATGGCTCTGTGTGCTATCTGTGGCACGCATGCCATAGGTTTGCCATCACTGACATAGAGTCTGAGAAATAGGAAAATTATACATACACATATACATACATACATACATACATACAACTCCTTACTTGCTTCTCACACATGAGAGACTGTGAAAATCTAACTGCATGGTTTGACTATACTGTACAGTATTACTAAAATTTGGTAATATAGTGTTTGGCTTTCCAGCAAGACATCATAGTTTGGTGCTATTTATAAATTTTGTTCCCAAGGTTTTAGTACTTTCCTTTTATTGTTTTGGGTGAAGTCAGAGCCCGCAGTTGTCCTTCAATTTAAACAAACAAAACAGTTTCTAAATACAACTGGGGAAAGGCCCAGGTCTTTATAACAATAAACTATGCAATTGCTTCTTTCTCATCTCCAACACACTAGGGCAGCACATCCAGCCAGAATTTTGCTCTGGGCACTTTTACTTCTGAAGGAAGTTCACAATCTGATTTTTCAAAAGTAATTGAAGGAAAAAGCAGAGTAAAACTATATACTGTCAGTAGGCAGACTGACCGATTGACCGACACTGCTTTGTCATTATTTAAAAGAAATGTTTTGGGATATTTTTTCTATTCTGGAAATGAGGGCTGTAATTAGCCAAAGAAAATGAAACAGAAAATGTAAGGAACCTGGGGAAAACAGCTGATGCAAATGTTTTTATGGCAGTGGAGCATGATAGAAACATCTATTCTGTGTTAACAATCATTTTTATGATTGAGGTTGTTATAAACTTTTGTCTGCTTGGAAAAAAGGTAGGCCTATTAAAATAGCCATTTTGCAACCCTAAAGTGGTTATAACACTAAGGATGGATGCTTAGAGAGCAAAAGAAGATTGTATTAATGCTGCAACAACAGGCTTTAAATTCCAAGATAAAAAGATGTGTGAGAGAAATGGAAGATGGAACTTATTTGAGGATTAGCATAAATATTCAGAGGTTCTTTTAAAAAAATAGTTTTATTGACTTATTTACATTTAAAAACAACAAAAAAGACATATATATATATATATATATATATATATATATATATATATATATATATATATATATATATGATTATATATATATATGATTCGACACAAAAATATGTAACCCTTCCCTGGTGCAGAGCTGAAGGGATTGGATACTGTAGCCTAGAGGTTAATTCTCTGCCTTACAACGCAAAGGTTGCAGGTTCATGTTCCAGTGAGGGTATGGCTAGCTGATGAGGCCAAAACAAGGCCGAAATAGATCTATTCTAGTCTCCCTTAATTTTCAAATTCAGCAAAAAAATATGTGAGATATATATATATATAATTTAAACAAGACAAAACGAAACCATACCATACCATACCATACCATACACTACATAACCTCTAGGGTTATAATACAACTAATTTTACCAACAATAAATCTATGCTTACGTAATCTTTCCATTACCATATTTACATAACATTTTTCATTAACATATTTAGTTATTATTCATTGATATAATTGTTCCATTTTAATATAGTTAAGAGTCATCATATTTACACTGCTAAATTAATTATTTACTGGTTTATTTTGTTTTCTCTTTTCAAGCCAATTATATAATTTGTTCCAAATTTCATAGTATTCCGAGTCCTCCTTTTCATTTAATTCCATCGTCATTTTGTCTAATTCAGCACAGTCAAGAATTTTCTTATCTATTATAGTTTCAGTTGGTATACTGTATCCCTTTGCTTCCAGCATTGTGCGAGGCTGATTCTAGTTGTCGTAAGTACAGTGTAGGGCAGGATGGGGTGGGGTGGGGTGGGACAGGGTGAAGTGGGAAGGGGTGAGTGGGTCAGGGCAGGGTGGGTAGGCAGGGCAAGTGCCAAGTGGGTGGGTGGTGGGCAGGGCCAGGCAAAGGTGGTATTTGCCGGTTCTCCGAACTACTCAAAATTTCCACCACCAGTTCACCCAAATCGGCAGAATACCACCTCTGGCCTTGCAGGGTTGGCTTGGCGGTCCAGACAAGGGCCCTCTATATTGGAGATGGCTGGTGGACTGATAGAAAAAATGCCACTGCTGTACCATTCTTGCTTTTAGATTCTTATTATTTAATATTTATTATTTTAATTTTAAATAATCCAGAGTCATTTTGCGGAATAAGATGGGAAGCATATAAATTTAAGAAATAAATAAATAATAGCCAGCGTGAAAGCCTTGGGTAACAAGGAAGTAGGATGCTTAACCCACAGGCTGTCAATGTCAAGAGGGAAAAAAAAGACAAGTAAAAATACTGAAGGGTGACAGTATACAAAATATTTTGAACTGTTTCAAGCTTGAAATGCCCTTTTTTGAGCTTCACATAACTCTTCCAACCTTGCAGGAGATATTCCAAGCTTGAATCCCATTTCAAACTTTAAAAAAACACCTATTTCAAGCTCGGGCGCACAGATGTTTCAGCTCAAAACACTTCGGGATGTCCAAAACAACTTGCTCAAAACTTGAAATACCTGTTTCTAGCTCAAAATAGAGTGTCCTGAGTCTCAAAATGTTGCACACCTCTGTTCAGAGATAAACATGGCAAAAAACCTGATAGAGGCTTATGAGGTCAAAAGAAGAGAGAAAGAATGTATTGCAAACCATTATAAAGCAGGCTACAGAGAGGCAGGCAATTGATAATAAATAGTCAAATAGCACATCTCCAGACAGAGATATATTTATTTAATTCTTGAAAGTTGTAGGAACAGAAACAGTTAAAATGCTAGCAGCTCAGAGTCCAAAAATTGTTGATGTACCCAGAATAAAGAAGCAGGGTGAAAAAGGAAACATTAGTGAACTGTATAAAAATTCTGCTTCCGGAGGAGGAGGACGAGGAAGAGGAAGAGTTTGAGGGGCTATCACAAAGATGAGAGGGTAAAACTATTTTCCAAAGCACCAGAAACCAAAATAAGAACCAATGGATGGAAAATAATCAAGGAAACAAGCAACATAGAACTAAGATAAATTTTCCTAAAGGTGAGAACAATCAACCAGTGCAACGTCTTGCCTTCAGAAGCTATGGGTGCTCCATCACTGCAGGCTTTCACAAAGAGACTAGACAATCACTTGTCCTACTTGTGGAGGGAGTTGCATTAGGTGACCTCTAAGGTCTCTTCCAACTCTTCCTCCTCCTCCTCCTCCATATATATATGCATTATATGTCATCTAGTTACCTCTAAGTGAGATGCAGCCAGTGATGGACTCCTATGGGTACGGTCAGGTACACAGAACTGCTAGAAAAACTTTGGTCAGGTACGTGGAACCGGTAGAAATTTTTTGAATTTGTTTTCTCTTTTTCCCCTTCTGGGCTCTGGGTATGTTTTTCCTAATGCAGTAAATGAGGTTGAATGTTTATAATTTTAGAAGAGCTGTGCATGTGTGTGTGTGTGTGTGTGTGTACATACTGTTTATATAGTAGATGATGTATATTATTGTGTGCCTGTGTGTAATATGTATGTACACGTATGGCATATATACATAGAATTAAATCATATATTTTGGATGTTCAGTAATAGCAAATAGATAGAGAAATTTCTTTGAGGCAAGGAGAGGCCAGGCACCTTAACCCTAACCTAAAACCTTGATGTGACATCAAGCTGGCCATCTTTAAGCCAGTCACATGACCTTTAAGCCACCCTGGTCACATGATCACCAAGCCACTCCCGCCTGGTCACATGGCTGGCAAGCAACACCCACAAAATAAGCCATGCCCACAGTGTGGTTGTAAAAATAAATTGCAGCCCTTCATTGGATGCAGCATATAAATTTAATAAATAAATAAATAAGCACATACACATATGTTAACTCTATGATGCCGTATGCTTCTATTTTTGTCTGAAAGTTTCCTGTATGTGTGTTGTGTACATGTACACACACACACACACACACACACACACACACAGAAAAGACAGAATGATATGAAATAACACAGCTAACATGAGATGGATAATGGAGAGACAAAGAAATTTATTTTTTGCATCATTTGCTACAGTAGAGCCAAAATATGGAAAGCATTAAAGCTAACATGTATCATACATTATCCTTCTGAGAAATCTTCACCGGGAACAAGAAAGTACACAAAAGAACTAACCAATCAGTCTCAGACGAAATAAGGTTGACTTCTCCCTTGAGAAACTCACACAAGTAATGCAATTGGATGAAGGGCTAGGAAAAAGGCTATGCTTGGCCAGGTTGAGAGACAGGAAGCAGGCAAGACAATGGACAATGTGAATAGAGAGGATTAAAGAAATGGTTTTGGAAGAGGTACAATGTGGTGCTGGGGACAATTCAGGACAGTAAACAAGCATCTATTCTGTCACCAACAGATGGGATTTATTTGATGGCATCTAACTACTAAATAATCAATAAAATGTTTTTCTTTCTTAGAAATGTTTCTAACCCCATCAATCAAAACATTGTAATTATTTCATTATTTCAGCATTATTTTCATTATTCATACCATACTATAGCCCATACTATTTCTTTTGGTTAAGTACATTTTCCCATAATTTATTTAAAGCACTGGTTCTTAAATCATTTGACCCAACTATGCCTTTTCCCCATCTCAAGTAATATAATTATCCATTCTTATAAAAGACCCAGACTCTTTTGTTTTATACAAGCAGACTGGCAATAGCAGTCGTAAACTGGACCCACAACTCACAAACATGCAATTACAAATTCCTCCATTACCCAAGGATAATTACCTCCAGTGTAAGAACCAATGATTTAGAGGCACAAGTATAGTTTGAATATGAATTTTAAGCCATAATATGGGCTTTGATTAGCATTATTCATTTGACTAAAACATTATTCATAAATGTGATACACAAGCAAATATTATTATTATTATTATTATTTTTATTATTATTATTATTTATTAGATTTGTATGCCGCCCCTCTCCGTAGACTCTGGGCGGCTCACAACAGTGATTAAAGCAATACATGGTAACAAATCTAATAATTAAAATCTAAAATGACAGTTTTACATTACAAAGTCTAAAAAAAACCCAAAACAAACCAGTAGATAAAATACATACACACCTTGATTATATTTCCATACAATAAATAAGATTCAAAATCCAATCCGAGTCTATCTAGCGATCTCTCTTGTCTGTCTGTCCATCTGTCTATCTTTCTACCTACCTACTATCATCAGAGCAAACATTCAATATTGACAACTTCCCATTGCTTCTCTGTCTACATAAGAGATGAAAAAAAGAAAATTTGGATAGGTAGCAGATACCTATCACTAATTTTATGAAGATACATTCCTATACTGTTGATCAATATCTTATTATCCATGTATACTCTTTAAAAGGTTTCATTTTACTACCACACTGTGGGCATGGTTTATGCAGGACATCCTGCATTTTCTTTCAACATCTTTCAGTGCAAATTGGGTGCTCTGGGTTGAAGCTCAATTTTCCCTTCCCCACTGTGTCCCATCCTGTCATCGTCCCCCCCGTCCAGGCAGCAGCCCACCCCTACCTGCTCTAATTATTATTATTATTATTATTATTATTATTATTATTATTATTATTACTATTATTATTATTATTATTAATTAGATTTGTATGCCGCCCCTCTCCGAAGACTCTACACTGTGAGGAGCATTGATATGGCCTTTACATAGAACAACCATAAATGGTTTATTTCCACTTAGTTCTCTCATACCTGGCTGTGATCTGCAGAGTTCTTATATGCTGTAAAGCACAGGTGTCAAACTTGCAGCGTCACTGTCAAGGCTGCCAGTCAGAATTCAGAGAAATAAAACTCAGAGTCCTCTCATTTTAGGTTCAAAGTGAATTTATCAAAATCAGAACTTGAAGCATCGAAAGCAAAGCAAAGTCTGAAGAAAATGGCGTGTACCCCACATACTAAAAACCCCTTTTCCACCACCCCTGTTGGGCATCCGCCCAATCTCCATTGTCCAGCTGCATCAGGTGGTCCAAGATGCTCCTCCCGGGCTTCTCAGGAATTTGCCCGTCTAACGGTCTCGCCGACACCTGGGAAATCGAAACTTATTCTAACAAAACTTTCCTCCACACTTCCCAAACCCCCTTATTATCTACCCCTCCCCGTCTCTATGACAACCAAGCAAAGAATGCAGCAGCAGGCAGCGCAGGTTGACAGTCACGTTGTCATCATGTGATGTTTAGTGACATTCACAGAGCTGGGGTGGCTGTGGCCTACACATGATGCATGCAGCCCATAGACCACTAGTTTGACACCCCTGCAACAGGCATTCAAATATATTAGCAAATCCTGTATTATACACAGTTGTTTTGCTAAAGGAAGGAGTAGCACATAAAAATGCTTTTTGAACAAATGGGTGACCCAGGAATTGAAACTGAAAGGAAAAATATCGCTGTTACCATAAGGTGTAAGCACTGCTGCTTTTGGCAAGGGAAGTCACTCTGGTGACTGTTCTCTTAACTTTTTTGGTACCTCTCCTCCCTCTCTCCTTCCCTTTCCCACTTCCGATGGTCACCCAGACTGCCGACATTCTCAGAGGAAAAGCAGATGACTTCTGGCAATCTCTGAAGTTTTTTTATCAACTCCAAGATTTTCTACATTTGTGTTCTAAAATCTTCCTAGGTTATAATTCACTTCCTGGGGCGTAAAACCCCTCAAGTGGAATTTAGCAGTCTCATTTTTTAACTCTATTGGATTTGTATTCTATGTATTGTATTGTATTGTATTGTTGTTGTTGTGAGCTGCCCCGAGTCTTCGGAGAGGGGCGGCATATAAATCTAATAAATCTAATCTAATCTAATCAATAGCATTTAGATTTATATAGCGCTTCAAACTTGACTATAAAAAATATGACTTCAGGAACCGAGTTGTCAAAGCGTAGAACTCATTACCGGACTCCATAGTGTCATCCCCAAACCCCCAACACTTTACCCTTAGATTATCTACAGTTGACCTATCCAGATTCCTAAGAGGTCAGTAAGGGGCTAGAGTGCCTTCCGTCCCCTGTCCTATTGCTCTCCTATATCTCCTATACCTTTCTTCTATTCCTATATCTCTTCTTCTATTCTTTCATTGATATGTTCTATTACTATATCTTCTTTTCTATTCTTTCACAGATATATTGTACTATGAGTATCTCCTCTATAACCTTCATCATGTATTTTACTATGTGTATATAGATATATACC
Source organism: Erythrolamprus reginae (assembly GCF_031021105.1). Classification (NCBI taxonomy): domain Eukaryota; kingdom Metazoa; phylum Chordata; class Lepidosauria; order Squamata; family Dipsadidae; genus Erythrolamprus; species Erythrolamprus reginae. Next base: position 245,134,944 of record NC_091951.1, on the reverse strand, counting down.
CACTAAAACCCTCATTGTGTATTGGACTAAATAAACAAACAAACAAACAAACAAACAAACAAATAACTTTATAGTGCTTTTACAGCTCTCTCTAATCAATTTACAGAATCAGCATATAACCCCCCAACAATCTGGGTCCTCATTTTACCCACCTCAGAAGGATGGAAGGTTGAGTCAACCTTGAGCCGGTGGTGAGATTTGAACCGTTGAACTACAGCTAGCAGTTAGCTGAAGTAGCCTGCAGTGCTGCACTCTAAGTTCTCTAACCACTGCGCCACCCTGGTTCTTCTCAATAAATAATCCAACAGACTGTTTTATTACATTGAGGTTTTGATCTTAAGGATAGAAACAGTTTTATTACTTCTCTGAAATACGAATATAAAATATTTTGGCTTGACCAAAATATTCTTTGTCTTAACCAACCGACACTTTGAGTACAACAGATTTTCAAACCAATTTGTTTCACTTGTACAAACATGCACTGGTTTTTGTTTGGTTTTGTTGTTTTTTTGGAAATTCAGTTTATGGCCTTAAAAGTTGTTTCTTGTTCCAGGGCTGGTTGGATTTCTTTTTATGTAAGTTATGCAAGATTTTTTAATGAAAAAAGAAGAACCGTCTAATCAACATTCTGTTTGAGAAAAAAAAAACCCACTAGTAACTCTTTTGGCATGTAGAAGAGGACAAAAGGAAATGGGGTAGATTCATTTTGGAAGCCAGACAGCATTTGCAGTATTATTTGGATATTCTAGGGTAGGAAAGCACTAATCCAATCCTATTTTTAAGACCTGCCTCACACACCAAAAATTCTACCAAGTTCAGAAAGAGCATTTTGTGAGAAAACACTACAGGAACAGGCCTGCATTCTTTTTCCATGTTTAAAATGACATGCTGTACTTGGCAGCTGTTCAAGTTTTGTCTTCAGCTACGAGCCTCTGCGATGCCCAGCAGCAACAAGGTGACTTAAGGACAAAGAAGCAAGCTAGGCTTCCTCACACTGAGAGGCAAATCCAGATTTTCACCTCTCTTTACTAGGTCTGAATATAGGACAAGCACAATGATATTAGAGAGGGAAAGGAAGGTAAATAAAGGGGGGTGGGGGTGGAGAATAGGACTCTGTTTTTGCTTAGCTGTGGTGGAAAAGAAGTGTTCTTGCTAATGCTAGTTTAATGCTAATGCTCTGTTTGATGACAACTGCATCTCATTCAACAAGAACCAGGAAACAAAATGTGTTACTCGAACCCATACTGAGAATTTTGAAAGCAGGTACAGTGGCACCTCTACTTAAGAACTTAATTCGTTCCGTGACCAGGTTCTTAACTAGAAAAGTTTGTAAGTAGAAGCAATTTTTCCCATAGGAATCAATGTAAAAGCAAATAATGCATGCAAAACCATTAGGAAAGAAATAAAAGCTCATAATTTGGGTGGGAGAAGGAGGAGGAGGAGGACGAGGAGGAGGGGGACAGTCGCTGCCCAGAGTAAAGGGAGCGTTTCTTTTCTCTGGGCGCTGGCAGAGGTTTATTCCCTCTCCAAGCACCCAGAGAAAGGAAAATGCTTCATTTGCTCTGGACTCCCAAACTCTCCTTAAGTGCCACTGAAAGGCTCCTCTGGCAGCCCTGAAGAGCCCGAGATGGCCGGGGTTAAAGGGGAAATGGCATGAAATTGGCCAGGCCTTCATGCCGCTCTCAAATTTCCTGGGAAATTTTTCCGGGTTCTTAAGTAGAAAATGGTTCTTAAGAAGAGGCAAAAAAATCTTGAACACCCAGTTCTTAATCTAGAAAAGTTCTTAAGTAGAGGCGTTCTTAAGTAGAAGCACCACTATATAGGTTTTTTGCCAAAATCGATACTGTGGCAGCGTGTTACTTTACTAATCAACTGCCACAGTGGACACACCCAATCATAACAGCCCAACAGATAAGATTGCTGCCCATCTTTAAAGTGACTGTCTACCATACCATTTGGCTCTATTTCCCCGCACTAACAACACAAATGTTTCCAAAGCAAGCCATTTATCCTTTTTACTTTAAAAGGTGCCTATGGAACCCATGCAGAACCTAGAGACATTCTTCTAAAATAAAAGTTAGGTAACTTCTCAATTTTTAAAAAAGAAGAAGAGGAGGAGGAGGAGGAGGAGTTTAAAAAACTTTAAATGGCCTACATCAAGAAAATGGTTGATGGTCATGTTAACACCAAGCAGGATTTAGGCTGCTATCTTTGCTGTAAAAGACATGGGAGACAATGAGGGACTTCTTTCATCCCAATTATTTGACATTTCTCCAAAGCTTCATGGGTTTTACAATCTTTGAAACTGTCCTTGGGTAGTCAAAATAAGGATGTGCATCTAAGAGTTTCTTAGGAACTGTTCTGTCCCAGCGATGAGCGCCCCCCCCCCCCCCAAGAAATAGGTCCGCATACACGGATTTGACAATATTTAAGCATGTAATTCTAATAATTTAGTAGCAGGGAGGTTTAAACATTTAAAATGCATCAGCAAAGCAAGAAATAAGTCCGTTCTATCTCGGGTGCCAGGCACACTGGCCTAGAATACCAACCCACACCCATCTCTCGATCTTCAGAATCTGTGGATCAGCTGTGCAGGATGTGGACGGGCCACAACAGGAGCCTCTTAGGATTATCTTTCTTATAGATGGAAGGAAAAGGTGAAGAAAAGGTACAGCAGACCTGGCTATGGCCAGGTACAGCTGGAAAAAGTATCCAATTTCTATCCAGCTTGAAAGGAGCAATTCAGTCTCAGGAGAAGGGTGGCCTAGAAATTTAATTAATTAATTAATTTCTTATTAATGTTGAAAAAAGTCAGTGACAGGTGACATGCATCATTCAGTATTATTAAGTAATCAAATATCAAGCTATTCCTATTGAAAATGTTTGCAAACACCAAGTATAATTAGACACAAATTAATTTCTTGTTGAGAATGATAGTTACTTGAATGCAGTGACATTCGTCTTACAAAATACAGTGATACCTTGTCTTACAAACTTAATTGGTTCCAGGATGAGGTTCTTAAGGTGAAAAGTTTGTAAGACGAAACAATGTTTCCCATAGGAATCAATGGAAAAGCAATTAATGTGGGCAAGCCCAAAATTCACCCCTTTTGCCAGCTGAAGCGCCCGTTTTTGTGCTGCTGGGATTCCCTTGAGGCTCACCTCAATGGGAAACCCCACCTCCAGACTTCTGTGTTTTTGCGATGCTGTAGGGGAATCTCAGCAAGGGAATCCCAGCATCGCAAAAACGAGCACATTGCTGGCAAAAACGAGCACATTGCTGGAATCCCAGCATCGCAAAAACACTGAAGTCCTCGAAACCCCACCTCCAGACCTCTGTGTTTTTGCAATGCTACGATTTCACTGAGGCTCCCCTCCCTGTAGCATCACAAAAACACAGAAGTCTGGAGGTGGGGTTTCCCATGGAGGGGAGCCTCAGGGGAATTCCAGCAGTGCACAAACGGGTGCTTCACTAGCAACGGAAGTCCGGAGGCGGGGCATCCCAACGGCGGTGGTGGGTTTGTAAGGTGAAAATAGTTTGGAAGAAGAGGCAAAATAATCTTAAACCTCGGGTTTGTATCTCGAAAAGTTTGTATGACGAGGCATATGTAAGATGAGGTATCACTGTATATTGTTCACTAATCCAAAGCAAGGTAGTGTAATATTTCTCTTGGACATGAAAGTGATAGATTCATAATCCTAGTGCAACTATGAAACTCAACGAGTATCTGCCAATCATTATTGTTTTCTATCCTGCTAGGCAACCATCCGAAATATCAATTCCCAAATTTCAAGAAATTATATGAAGTAATGGAATTAAACCTGGTCTTTCCTAAGAGTGTGAGAACTCTATCACTCGTAGCAAGGTTGCTACTTTTTTTTCATCTGTAGAAAATGAGTCAGAAAAAAAAGGAAAGTGTTGAATGAATGGAAGACTTTCTTTCTAAACAAAGATCTCCAAGGGTTCTCCAATCACACTGACTTTGTAGAAGATTGTTGAGTCTTGTATTAAGCTTTGCTCTGCTCTGATCTTGAGTGTTTGTTATTTTTGTCATCCAAGTATAGGCATGTCATAAAAGTTCTGGTGGAAACAATGAAAGGAGTTGTTTCTTTGTTTTGTTGGTTCTTTGAACATTTTAACCAACCATCATTCTTCCAACCCCTCTCCAGCTTTTCAAACCCTTACTGGAAATCTTTCCTCTTCCATCCCAACACATCCATCCATGGTTCTTAACTTTCATGTTTCAGTGCTGCTTTCCCCCTGGAGTTACAGTATATGGATACTACAATTTCCCTGTTCCATAAACTATATCATTATTTACACACACACACAAACACTTCCAGAGTTCCTCTCACTCTTTCTTTAAGGTATGTGGCCTCTCACCTTGTTTTAAGTTAGATTTAGCTCACTGTGATTGGTACACAAGTACAAGCATATTTGTTACTGGCATCGTCCATCTTTTAACCATGATCACAACTAAAGTCCCAGTTGGCAAGCAAGAGCAACATTTTTGGAACACATGTGGGAGTTTCATTCCCGTTCTAGAGATGCTGCTAGTAGTAACCAACTGACTTCCAGTGCAAAGAGATGTCTCTTCTGGAGTGATGGTGGGATTGTATCCAGTGATGGGCAGCCAAAATTTTTACTGCCACACTGTGAGTGTGGCTTATTTTGTGGGTGTGGTTTGATGGTCATGTGACTGGGTAGGAGTGGCTTGAACGATCATCATCATTCAAGTGAACTGTTATTGCCACACGATGCCTTTTCATCTCAGCTTGGGACGAGTGAGGGCTTCACGAGGGGGAAAAGACCACAGCCCAGACTGTTTTGTCAGGGCGCGGCTCTCCTGGCCTTGGGAGGAGGTCGTGTGAGGCTGAAGGGGAGCTGGGCAGGAGAGACGGAAGCTCGTTCAAGGCCAAGAAGGAGGAAAGAGGGAAAAAGTGAGGAGCGCACAGCAGCAGCAGCAGTAGGGGAAAAAAGGAGAGCCAAGCTGAGACTGGTAATCCAGGAAGTTACTGCCGCTGGTCAGCTGGAGCTATGCATGCAGCTTCATTTCCGCCGGTGGAACTGCGCTCCACCACGTACTTCCTGCTGCCCACCCCTGATTGTATCCCTGAAAATGGCAGCTCTAGTACTAGAAGAAAACAGTGAAAGGCCTTGTTAGAATAGATATTATACTTTGTCTTGGTCACAGTTCTCCATCATTTAGCAGAGAAATATCCTTCCTGGATCAGATGCTTTCTTTGATTTAATTCCAAGGAAGGGTCTGCAAGAACAAACAAAGGGAACCCTCAACACATAAATAGTTGCTTCTTATCCTATAGTCCCTCTATTCCAATCCTGCTTTGAGAATCAGATGCTGTCCCTGGAAATAATTATCTGGAGTTGTATAATTGGGCAAGAAAGGAAATATCCTATAACCCCTCTACTTTTAAATTTGTATATCAACCAATAATCCCTCTATTTCATAATAATCCTTCTTTATCTCCACTCATCACCTCCCTATATTAAATGCCATGTGCTTCTAACTTTGATGTGCGAGTGACATGATTGTACCCATCTTCCAAGTAGGAATGAGGAGGCTTTGGCTTTTGTTTCTACAGAGGAAATAATATTGCTTTTGAATTTTGATCATTCTTGAGAGAGATTCTTGAGAATACTATGAACAAACAAAAGAACCAACAAATGAACACTGAGCAAATCAATCAGAGCTATTGTTTAAGGCACAAATGACAAGATTCAAATTGTCATATTTTTGAGACATTATGTGAAACTCAGCTCCCTTGAGAAGCCTATAATTCTGGGAAACAGGGAAGGAAAGGAAATAAGAATATGTCCAGCATCAAAATGGATGGATTCACTGAGTCCAACAACTGGGGCATTGTTGGAAGACCTAAAGGACCAGGTTGGGTACAAATCATCCCAAAAAGATTTATCTGGTCACTGATCATCCTATGTGGTCACTAAAAGTCAACATTGATTTGATGGCAGAAAATTAATCAGTCACAAAATATTGTACCCAATTAATACATTTCTTACCAAATGCAATTTTATATACCGGTATGCACATAGAAATATAGGCACTTAATTGTTTACAGATGTATTTTTATGTAAGTGGCAACCATGTCTTGAAGTAACATCTTATTTTGAGGAAAGGAAACAAGTTAGGGATGCGTATCTAAATTTTAAAAAATCAATAAGTAAAGAAACTTGGCAAGCAAACTTTAACTCATCCTCTTGGCAAGCTTTATACAAACTGCACAGTTCATCCAGTTCTATCTCAATTTTTTTTTAAAAGAGAAGTGTTTATGGATTTCCCATGGTAATTATGGAAGGTATAAACCCGTAGGTTCCTAAATTCATTCTGGAGTTAAAGCAGGTTGCCTTCCAAAGTAGGAAATCAGGATCTTATGGTTGATACATATTGCAGAAGAGGTGGAGTAACGACACGACACAAGAGCTGGATTTAAAACTGGGTCATTTTTATTAATTAAATTTGCATAATTTAATGAAATAAATTAGCATAAATTAGCATAATTAACTATAACCCTAACAAGGACCCGCAGGGTCAAACAATTGCTTCCAGGGCGGAAAGTGACGTCAGAAAAACTTCCGGGGCAACTTATGGGCATAGCTCCATGCTGATCCAGGTGAGGGACCATGCCCTCACCTGAGACCTTGCCATGCACTTGCATGTGGGAGGTCCCGCCTGCTAACCCCTACAAGGGGAATTAAAATGGGCGGGACCCAAAGACAGGTTCCCCCCAATAGCTCAGGTCGCTTGAACCACAAGCCTTTGAAGAGAACCTGTCAATCATCCCCAAAGATGCCCAACGGAGAACACGCAGTTGCTAAACCACCACCCAGTTTTCCGCCCCAACCTGCCTACCCAAATGACCAAAGGTAAGCCAATTAGCCTAAAACAGGAGCGAAGCACCCCCTAACCGCCTATCCGTTGCCGCAGTGTGGAATAGGCGAAAAAAACGGTCGTAGCAAATGCCAGGACCGCCAAAAATTCCTATTCGGCCCCCTAGGGCGACCCTCAGTAGCACACTGAAAGATAGGGAGGGCGGGTGGGTGTTCGCTGCTGAGTCCAGGGTGAAAAGGAAGTTTTGGACTCATCATCAGGCAGGCCGAAGCCTCCTGATGATGGCCGAGATCTCGTGAAATCTCGCGAGATCTCGGCATTTCCAAGATGGCGGCTTCGCCGAAGATCATGTCCCCTGGCCCTGCTGCAAACGTGCCGGGGATGAAGACACCGGCAGGTATTCTTATTGTTGGTTTTTACAGAATTCTTCTAATGCTAAAATATGGAGAATATATGAAAAGTAATTACAATCATTTGATGTTCTTGGGCAGAGGGCAAAATATACATATGTTGTAAATTATGGTCTTATTGTGAATATTTCTTGCGCCTTTAACAGTGTTTTCACATGTACATCATGAATATTGTTTTCCTTTTCTGGATTTATAGTCTTTAATTTCCTATGATAGTTGATATCTGGCTATATTTAAGAATTTACTCCTGCTTGAATACAAGTCACTGTTAGAGTCTATCCTTTCCTTTCAATTTATACTTCTATTTTTTGTTTGCCAGGAAAATTCTATTACTCTCCATTGCCTGATTAAAACTAAATATTAAAGCTCTTCCGGAGCAAAGAAAAATATTTTATAATGTCAACCATATGTTAACATTAGATGAAAACAAACAAGGCAAGTTGTTTTGGTAGAGAAAAACGTTAGGGTTTAAAAAAAAAACTATTGCAAAAATGCCACTTCCTTAATGAACATTCATGCTTTCTCCACCTAATAAAACATGCAAGTGCCTTTTGCATTTTAGTCAAAATTTATAGAAATCCTCAACAAAGGTAAAAGAAGACATCAAGCTCCATCCCATACATTAATTTATTATTTTAACCAATATTTTAAGGTCAGAGTGTCCAAGGTATCTGTATAATACAGTCATTTAACTGTTCAATGTTCTCAAATAAAAGTTTGACCCAGCTTTCCTCATATGCATTGAATATATCGTGGATTTTATTTCCAACTTTTTACTGCCTGATATAAAAAAGGGATATTCTCTTCCAGCAAGCCCTTCTTTAGCTGTTTAGATGGATACCATGTTTAAGCTAGAAAACTGCTTTATACTGGACTGCTTTCATGTTTGAGTTGACTAACCTACTCAACCAACAACCAACTCAACACCAAGAACTGCACAGTTGAACCCTAAGTACATTTACAGTACTTACTGTACTCTCCTCTATTGGTATCAACAATTTAATTTGTGAATTGGTCCACTGGTATCTGGCATAAATGATTTAATAATTTACAAGTTATAACTTTTATTGATCCAGTATGTCTTTAAAATGCTGCGAGCAGACCTTAAAACTTAATTTTTTATTTTTTTCTACAAGTCACGTGCATCTGTTTTGAGGACAAACTTGAGTGAGACATTTTTAAGTTTCTTAGCCACTAATCATGCAAATGGGGAAGTATTAAGAGGGACTGGTTTTGAAAGTTCCATTGGCATTTCTTAATCTGATGAAACAACAAAAGATTGAATAAATTGATGAAGGACAGGTCTAGCAAAGATCTCTTGGTCTTGAAGACCCCCGTGCTATCTGAGGGCTGTGGAGTAAAACAGTGGTAGCATGATGCATGTTAGATAGGATGGATGGAAGAGGCAGACAGAAGTGGCGTCAAAACAACAGCTCTTTATTTGGCAACTGTTTACAATCCAGCAAAGGCTCTGTCTGATAGCTAGCCCTTTTGTAGGGAGCTGCCAGACAGTCTAGCCAATCAGCAGTGAGTATTTTCCCTCCAGAATGGAGGACCTGACTGAAGCCTATGTCCTTCAGGCTGAGAATGTAACACCCCTCCCCTCTTAGTTGGGCTAACCCAATGTGTGATGTAGTCACACAGATAGGCATGGAATACCACTGTTTAATTGGTCTTTCAGACCTGTGCAGCTCATTCGGAACTGGGTGAGCGGTCAGGCTGGACAAGCTTCTGTTGCTCCCGGCCTCAACCAATGGAAGTTCCTGGATTTCAGCCCGGGGCATGGCTGGAGCTTCAAGGACCAGTTTGCTCACTAGCTAACTTTTCTGGCCTTGTTAGGAGCGAGTGATTGCTCCTGTTGGTTAGGCATTGGCTCAGAAGTTAGTTCTGGTAACCCAAGAGTGGAGTGGCTAAGTTGGCCTCGAGTTGGTCAACATGCCACCCCCAGCTTCTACCATCCTTGAGTTTTACTCAGTAAGAGCAACGGCCAGTGATCTCTGTGACTGTGGCAGGAATCCAGAGAGGACCCCCAGCATAGTTGCGGCCATATAATTGATCCCCTATTCTAAAGTGTCAGAGTTCACTAAGAGAGTCTACTGGGGCCTTGGCAGAATAGGTTGTAGCCAATCTAGCTGAGATTGTAGTTGGTGACCCATTAGAAGTTCAAAAATACTTTTATCAGTGGTGACTCTAGGAGTGATTTGCTACATTAATAAAAAATCATTGATTCGGGTTTGCCAATTGCCTCTGCCCATGTGTGAAAGGGTTCCTTTTGCTGATCTCACCATTGTGCTAAATAAGAACATGGGCACCAAGAGCTGGGTTTAAATGGGTCGTTTTATTAAGGTTAAATGAACTTTAACTGATATCAACCAATACCCAGAACCTGCAGAGGCCAGGCCACTAAAAAATTTGGGGCGGAAATAATTCACAAATAATCTTCCTAGGGAACTATCGGCGTAGCTCCTTGCTGAACAAGGTGAAGGAACCACGCCTTCATCTGGTTCCTGGCCACGCCTTGCTGTGTGGGAGGGCTCACCATCCCATCCCCTTCCAGTTATTGGGATAGATGAGTCCCAAGGGCACCCCCTCTCCAATTGCCCCAGCCGCACGGTACCTTGAGCTCCTGGCAAGAGGTTGCCCATCATCTTTCAAAAGATGCCCTAAAGGAGAACACGTAGTTGCTACCACTGCCCATTTCCGCCCCTAACCTGCCAACCCCGGTGACCAAAGGGAAGCCAATGATCAAATTGTGACTAAATGTGTCACACCCCCTAACTGGTCCATCCTCACTCCCCAGTGTGGAATAGGCAAAAAACCGGTCGCAGCTAAAACGCTGAGACTTCCTATTCGGCCCCCGTGGGCGACCCCTTCAAGGCACACTGTAAGATAGGGAGGGAGGGCAGGTGTCCGCTTCTTCAGGAACCAGAGGCAGAAGGAAGAATGCCTGAGGCAAAGCCCTATTTATAGGGCTCGCCAGGCAAGCCCTGGCTCTGAAAGGCAGAGTGCGGGAGCGCAAAGCCTGACAACAGTGATCTTGCTATACCTAGCAAGATCGCAGTCTAATCGGCTAAGCGCTGAGACTGTGTTCTCCCTGGCCCCGGTGCAATTTCAAGCGGCCATTAAATCGGCTACCTGTGCATTTGTCTCCGCTTGACCATTGCTGGAGGAATGGAATGTTGATCAAAGGGTATGTCTGACCCCTTGTTCTGTTAAATATGTTTCAAATTGTAAGGCCATGAATTGAGGTTCATTGTCTGAAACCAGAACATTGGGCAAGCCATGCTTGGAAAAGAGTCTATGTAACACCTTGATGACCACTTCCGCTGTGGTGGTCATGAGGGCTATCAAGTGGCTTCAAAACAACAGCTCTTTGTTTGGCAACTATGTACAACCCAGCAAAGGCTCTCTCTGACAGCCAGCCCTTTTAAAAGGAGCTGCCAGACAGTCTGACCAATCAGCAGTCAGTATTTTCCCTCCAGAATGGAGCACATGACTGAAGTCTAGGTACCTCAGTCTGAGAATGTAACAATACAGTTCCATTTCCCACTTCTGGCTGGTCATGTGAGAAACAAAATGATGAACTAAAATAGTTCTTGGCCTGTTCAGTTTATTTTTTTAATGCTAATTTTTTTCCTTCTCTTGCAATAATGCTCATCTGGTTGTGAACCATTATAAACTGACGTTATGATTTTAGCAACCTTAATAGATATCGGTACGATCTCCTCTGTAAAAAAAAAAAAATCAGTAAAACCCTTGACATTTGTTGACAAGACATTCACAGGTAACAGTTCTGAAAAATCATCAGACCTAGCCAATAGTATTACCAAACCAAGAAAGATACCAGCAACTTGGCAAAACTGGACCAGGAGGGGTTTAATTAGTACAATAACACTATAAATGTAACCAGATATGTAGGCAATTCTATGCCCTTTCTCCAAGATTTCTCTATAAGCCATAGAGTGAGCAAATTTTGTTTGATAAATATCTTTCTCTGAGATTGAATGTACACAAATACTTAACATAGTTAATCACTGAATGAGACCTTACCAGTAAAACCCAATCACAGTAACTATGTCAAGAAACAACTTTTGGGAGTACAAATTCCCTGTTCACTTCTGGCAGGCCAGTCTCAATCCCCACTGATCCGTGAGGCAGCAGTAGACATAGTTTGATAATTATTACATTTTTAAAAATTATTATTAGATATATTTTGGAGGTATCGTCTGTGCATTCAAGCTTTGGCATAGAGTTTTGTTATAGTAAAACTTGTTACAGTGGCCTTCTCTCTCTCTCTCTCTCCATCTCTCTCTCTCTGTCTCTGTCTCTGTCTCTGTCTCTCTCTCTTTGAGAATTGACTTTGTGACTTTGGAAATTATCCCTCAGTTAATTGGATTTGTTATTTGACACAGGGCTAATCCACAAGAGCCCAGGTTGTCTCGGGATTTCCTATACCACTTCTTATGGCTTGGTGTCCATATAATACATTGACTCCTCTGTAGATTCAATCAAACATGTGATGCAAATTTAATATAAGTAATAACTTTTGCTAAAGCTTTACTTACTCGAGTAATAACTATTTCTTTCAGTTCTTCTCGAGATGATCTCTTCAGTTTTTATACTTTTAGTAAATAGTACTTTCTACCTTTTCTCTGTAATCATAAGAGATTTGTTCCAAAACTCAGACAGCTGTTGCTTTAATTACATTTCTGTGTTTTGATAAACTGCCAATTCACCAATTACCAAATCCATCATTCTGAAATCTTGCCATAATTAAGCATTACCTTCCAGCATTACTTTGCTCCCATCATTAAACACTATTTAATTTTAAATACTTAGACAATATAACCTACAGTATATATACTGCTCAAAAAAACAAAGGGAACACTCAAATAACACATCCTGGATCTGAATGAATGAAATATTCTCATTGAACATTTCATTTGCACAACTATTCCATTTGCGCAACAGCATGTGAAATTGATTGTCAATCAGTGTTGCTTCCTAAGTGGACAGTTTGATTTCACAGAAGTTTGATTTACTTGGAGTTATATTCTGTTGTTTAAGTCAGTGTTTTTCAACCAGTGTGCCGCGGCACACTAGTGTGCCGTGAGACATGGTCAGGTGTGCCGCGAAGCTCAGAGAGAGAAATAAAGCAAGAGAGAAAGAAAGCAAGAGAGAGAGAAAGAAAGAAAGAAAGAAAGAGAACAAGAGAGAGAGAGAAAGCAAGAGAGAGAGAGAAAAAACAAGAGAAAGAAAGAGAGAGAGAGAGAAAGAGAGAGAGAAAGAGAGGGAGGGAAGGAGAGAGAGAGAAAGACATAGAGGGAGGTAGGGAGGGAGAGAGAAAGAGAGCAAAAAAAGAGAGGAAGGAAGGAAGAGAAAGAAAGCGGGATGGAGAGAGAAAGAAGGAAGGGAGAGAAAGAGGGAGGGAGAGAGAAATAGAGCAAAAGGGAGGAAGAGAGAGAGATAATTTTTTGTCCAAACTTTTTTTAGCCCCCACCCTCCCCCCGCTCAATGTGCCCCAGGGTTTTGTAAATGTAAAAAATGTGCCACGGCTCAAAAAAGGTTGAAAATCACTGGTTTAAGTGATCCCTTTATTTTCTCTCTGTCTCTCTGTGTGTGTGTGTGTGTGTGTGTGTGTTTCGGTTATGGATTTTTCTCATCAACTTCACTATTTATTCCAAAAAATGGAGCAACTATCAGAATAAATTATGCAAAACAAAAGAAGGTACAGTATACTAATTAGGTTAATTTTAAAGGCCACCAAAATCAACTATTTCATGAAATAGTCTACAGCAGTGATGGTGAACCTTTCTTGGTTCGCATCCCAAAAGGGGAGGAATGCAGGGGATCATGTGCATGCATGCTCACACTATAATTCCATGTGCCCCCCATGCATGCACTTGTGATCCTTCCCCCAATTCCTGGCACATGATGTCACACCCATTTTTGCTTCCCCCCCCCCCAGGCTACAGAACCTTTCTAGGAGCCTAGGGATGGGGAAAATGGCCTCCCCCCCCCCAGAGGCCTTCCAGAGGCCAGAAATGGCCCAATTCAAGTTGGGAAGTCCCAAAAATCAGCTGGAATTGAGCTCACATGTCCATCAATATGACTCTGTATGCCACTTGGGGCATGCATGCCATAAGTTTGCCATCACGGGTCTACAGCAATAAAATCTGATCTCTGTATCCTGTTTGATTAAAAATAAGGGAAGGATTGTATAACTTTTAATAACAATTCCCCTGTCCTTAGTAATAGTACAAACTATGCAAAAAGTATTGAGAAAATACATTAGCAGCCATGAAAGACTTCAGCAGTCAAAAATTGCAAAAAAATAATTTAGATCTGTATGTTGCAATGAAGGACTGTTGTAAAATACATGAGAAATATTTCCCAGCTCCCAAATATTTGTAATTGTGACTAAGATCTTGAAGACAAAGGAGTTACATAGTAATAGGGGATTGCAAGTAAATGATGAAAGATTCTAAAACTAATGCAAATTAAAACTAATTAATTTTCAGTCTTAACAGAAACTGGGTTCAGTGACGTATTTCTATATGTTTGAAAACCTACAGTAGTTCTCAGCAATATACATCTACACATATAAAATCCATTCATATATAGTGATACCTCGTCTTACGAACTTAATTGGTTCCGGAATGAGGTTTGTAAGGTGAAAAGTTTGTAAGACGAAACAATGAAAAAGTGATTAATGCGTGCAAGCCCAAAACTCACCCCTTTTGCCAGCCGAAGTGCCCGTTTTTGCATTGCTGGGATTCCCCTGCAGCATTGCAAAAACACGGAAGGCCGGAGGTGGTGTTTCCCCTGGAGGGGAGCCTCAGGGGAATCCCAGCAGCGCAAAAACGGGCACTTCGCTGGCAACAGAAGTCCGGAGGCACAGCATCCCAATGGCGGTGGGTTGGGTTTGTAAGATGAAAATAGTTTGGAGGAAGAGGCAAAAAAATCTTAAACCACGGGTTTGTATCTCGAAAAGTTTGTATGATGAGCAGTTTGCAAGACAAGGTATCACTGTATTTGAGTTTAAAATGACCATAGGTCCTTGAAAATATTATTCAAAGTTTTCCCTCTCACTGAAAAAGTGCCATTCAGACGAAGAATAGAAACCAGAGTCATATTTGTTGGTTTGATCCAAAACAGAGACTGAATGGACCTGCACAAAACAAATGTGTTTTGTATGGCTTCCTTGGATGTTACTTATGATGTCGGAATCATCAGGTTTGAATTCTATTTAGAGCAAAAGAAGGATGGTCCACTTATCATTTTCTCTGCTCTTTTGCTTTACGTGTTTTGCAAATGAGAAACAGTTCCATTCTAATGACCTTATAAGTGAGCAAAATTTGAATGAGTTCTAGAAATATGCATATTGCATAAATATGTCCATTGGGAAACTTAAATCTATATCTATGATATAGGTATAGGTATGCATGGTAAAATGGCATGGGCATCAGCTCCATTTGACCATTTGGGCACCATAAGACCATTGGGCACCAGCTCCAATGAGCTTCGTGTCCCATTTGACCAACACTGATGAAAATTAGCAACAGTAGCAATTACGAAGAGGTCTCAGCAAAAGCAAAGGGGCAGTGCAATTAACACAAACCCCTCTTTGTGTGCAGGCATGAACCCGACACATATCAAAGGGGTAAATCTTCATGTTGCCAACACGCCTCCCACAGGTGGGTTCCTCCTGGTCATAGTTCCCTCTAAGCTGAGCAGGTGAGCAATCGCTCACTTAAAAATCATCATCAACTCAGAGTTTTCCAAACCTGCCCAGAAGCCGAGAGGGAAATTTTATTATTATTTCTGTGTCGCCCAGTCCCGAAGGGACTGCCGCTCAGACACTATACTTTTCCGCCCACCCCAAAAAAAATGTAGAGAGAACACTGCTCCTGGTTCGGATTGGTTTGTCCAAACCAGTAACAAACCACTGGAAGGAAGTGCAGAATGAAATAAACAAGATGTTAAACATTAAGTGGATAATTACAAAAGAAATAGCGGTATTAGTTAAACAAAGAGAACTGAGAGATTTTAAAGAAATAAAAACTGCAGCACTGGAAAGCGCTCAAGCAGTAGTGGTATTGGGTTGGAAAGAGGCTAAAAAAATGGACATTACAGAATTGGTACAGGTACATGGTGGATCACATTCACCTTGAAATTATGGAAATAAGATTAAACAACTTTAATGAAAACAAACTGGAGAAACTGATGGAACGATGGGACAAGGTGAAAGATTATATGTTAAGTAAAATTTGCGACGAAAAGGTGAAAAATAAACTCAAATCACTCTTTGAATTGTAAATAAATGCAAATCAGAGCTGAGGAAATAACAGAATATATACTCGTAAATAATTGAACCCCCCCAATTGGTGGTGGGGAATGTATGTTTAGTCGGGTGATGGGACACATGCAGAGAGCACTGTTGTATGTTGTTTGTATTGCGTTATGTGTGTGCAAAAACCAATAAAATATATTTTTAAAAAACCCAAAAAAACCCACTGGTGACATCATGGAATTGATTTTGTCCATGGATGCCACCATCTTATTTTTTTGTGTGTGGGGGGGGGCGGTGTCTGATTTTTCTTTTATTCTATGCATACGCAGAATCCGTGTGTCCAGCACTGTGCATGCATGGCCATCTTATTTTCAGCTTTTTTTGAGAGGAGGATTTTTTTTTTAATTTTTGGCACTGTCCATGTATACTTTATGTGCATGTGGCCACCCAGAACAGGAGGAAGCGAACCAGCAGCGACGTAAATTACAACTCATCCCTGGTGCCTCCTGATTAATTTTCATACTTTCTACAGAAACTGGCGATGACCCCCATCATTAACTGCTTATTTGAGATGGGAGTAATGAAAAGTATTGGAAATACCCACAAATAAGCATTGAAAAATGCCCTCCCAAATCATCCAAAAAAATGGCCCTCCAAAAAAAATCCAGGCATATCACTCATACATAATGTGGATTTGTTTATTTATTATTCTGTTCAATTTCTTTTCTGTCTTATCACAATTCTCTGGGTGGTTCACCGATGAGCACTACTATCAAACCACAATAAGGTAGAGCCATACTATTGGTAATAATAATGACTTCCTCAGCTGGGCCGTTGCACCACTATTGCCAAATTAAAATCCAACACCCAATGGAAAAAAGGTTGTTTGCACTTCCATCCTAAATGCTAATAGCGTTGGTGACATCTTTACATTGGGGGAAGAGGTCTCGGGGTGAAATCCAAAAAGTTTCCCTACTGGTTCTGTGGGCATGGCTTGGTGGGCGTGACAGGGGAAGGATATTTTATTATTATTATTATTATTATTATTATTATTATTATTATTATTATTATTATTATTTATTAGATTTGTATGCCGCCCCTTTCCGCAGACTCGGGGCAGCTCACAACAGTGATAAAAACAATACATAATGACAAATCTAATAATTAGAATCTAAAATAACAATAGTACATTTAAAAAATCTAAAAAGCAAGGAACCCCAATATAAAAAACATACATACAGTCATATTGCAAAATCTTCATTCCTACTTCACTCTGGGGCCAGCCAGAGTTGGTATTTGCCAGTTCTCCAAACTACTCAACATTTCTGCTACTGGTTCTCCAGAACCTGTCAGAACCTGCTGAATTTTATCCG